>NC_056750.1:597937830-598040330 GCF_019279795.1 Protopterus annectens
TAGAAAAGAGGAGAATCCCAGGATGCAAAAAACTCCCTTACCAGCCTCAGTAAGAAGCTGAGATCCCTCATAAAATCCTCCAAAGCTAGTTATGAAAATAAAATTGCCAAAGATTCCAAAGACAACCACAAGGCATTCTATAGTTATGTCAAGAATCTAAATGGCAATGGTCAGATCTGCTCTGAGCTACAACAGAATGGCATTAAATATACTGATCCCAAGGATATTGCCAATATCCTGGCAGATCGATTTAGTGCCAACTTCACCCCCTCCCATCTCAATACCAAATGATGTTACCTATCTTAGACTTTAATTCTGTTTGCATCCCCTTTTCACTATCCTCTTTCTCATACCTTACCTGCTTTACTAAGAAGCTACTTTACCTGCTCCACTGCTTCTCCCTGGGCTTCTACTGTTCACTGATTGTCTCTGCTGAATCCTCCACTACTTGCTCTCTACTATCTTCCTAGACATCCTAAATAATCATGCTCCCTTAATAACCAAAAGAATAAAAAGGAAAACCACAATCTGGTTAACAAAAAATACACTTACTACCATGCAACTTAGAGATAAAACATGGGCACAATACAAGCAAAACAAATCCACATCTAACCTCAATAAATACAAAACTATTCGTAACTCAGTAAAAAAGCTTATCTCAAAAGACCGCCAAAACTACTTTATCCAACTTCAAAACAATCATAAAACAAACCCACAAAAATTCTGGAGAGCTATAACTTCACTCTTAAATCCTGGCACTATAGAAAACCCAAACCCCAGCCCAGATATGCAAAACATGGATCTTGCTACCCAATTCAATTCTTTCTTCATAGACTCCATTTCTAAACTTACTTCTTCTTTTACACTTAATAATCCAACCCCTACCCCCTCTACTCACAACCAATCTCCCCCTCCAACTCCCTACACTCATTCATCCCCATCCCAACTCCCTCCATTTTTGATTAAACCTACTCCTACTTCTACTATAAGAAAACTCCTACAGAAACTAAAACCATGTACCAATGCCCCTGACAACATTCCCTCATACTACCTCAGTATAGCTGCTGATGCCATTGCCCTCCCTATCAGTATCCTCATCAATCGCTCTATCCAAGAAGGTTTAGTTCCCGAAACCTGGAAAAAAGCTTACATCATCCCTGTACATAAAGGAGGAAATAATACTAACATCTCCAATTTCCATCCCATAGCCATCCTCTCACCCATTTCTAAAGTCCTTGAGAAATGTATCCACCTTCAACTCCTTCCCCATCTCTTGGGCAACAATCTACTAACCCCTACCCAACACGGATTCAGACCCCATCATAGTACTATGACAGCCCTCCTATCCTTCCTTGAAACTGTGAATAAAGCTAGAGATTCTGGACTCATTGTATCTACCATTCTTCTCGATCTTTCTAAGGCCTTTGATACTATCTCCCATAACCTACTTCTTACTAAACTGTCTAATCTAAACCTTTCTCTCTCTTCACTCAACTGGTTTAACAGCTATCTCTCCAATAGACAACAAGCAGTCAAGTGGAAAAAAGCTACCTCCTCCTTTCTGAATACCCCAACAGGTGTTCCACAAGGTTCTATTCTGGGCCCCCTTCTCTTTAATATTTTCATCAATGACTTTTTCCACGCTATCCCTCAGGCTAATATTATACAATATGCAGATGATTCCACAATCATCTGCGCTGCCTCATCTATCCCAACTCTTTTAAAGCTAACCCAGGAAGCCTTCTCCACCACTGAAAAGTGGATGAAAGACAACCATCTAGCTCTTAATGCTGCTAAAACCAAACTCATGATATTTACTCCTTCAAAAACCACTAACATTGATCATAAATCATTCTCCATCTCCAGCCAAAATAACATCCCCCTTGAGCTTGTATCAGAAACCAAACTATTAGGAGTTCAAATTGATGACAAGCTTAAATTCAATTCCCATCTACTACAAAACATAAAGAAAACCCACCAAAAACTTGGCATGCTGTACCGTCACAATCGATTCCTCAGCTCAGCTACTAAGATTACTCTCTCTACAACATTTCTCCTACCCTCCCTTCTCTATGGGGCACCTCTTCTTTCTAACCTACAATCCTTCCTCAAAAACAAACTATCCTCTTGTTACAATAAAATTGCCAAATTCACCACTTGCAACAAATCATCAACCCACCATTGTGAACCACTCCACAAACTGAACTGGTTAGAACTACCCAACTACCTCTCCTACACCCAACTCACATGTGCTCACAAACTGATTTTTCAGCCATCCCTCTGCCCCGCACTCTCTTCTACCGTTAAAATGCACCACACTCAACGACATCTAAGATCAAACAATCAAAACCTCATAGAAATTCACAGACCCCCTCCACCCTCCTGGACAAAACCTCCTGTCCTTCTCACTAGCACACTTATGGAACTCCCTTCCTCCCTCCATTCGTACCATTACAAGCCTCCCATCCTTTAAAAAATCACTCCACTCCCATATAACCTCCACATGGGCATGCTCCTGCTCTCACCCCTCATAACCTACACTTTACTCTACTACTCTTTCTCTTCATCCACTCTATACCCCAGGTAGCACTACTCTTGAGCTACCAGTATACTGATCTCACCCCTCATAACCTACTCTTTACACTACTACTTTTCTCTTCTGTCACTCAAAATCCCAGGTAGCATTACTCATTGGCTACCAGCATACAAACTGACTCTCCTCAAAAAAAAAAAAAAAAAAAATATATATATATATATAGTATAGCCTGTATAACCTGTGTTTTTTAGCTCTCTCTACATGTTTAATCACATGCATTGTACAAAGTTTAACTCAAATGTAATGTATATGTATATCCTCATCCTTTTGTAATCTGTATGTGGAGCTTTTCTCCCCAGGACTCCATTGAAAACGGGTTCTTCGGGCCCAATGGACTATCCTGGTTAAACAAATGCAAATAAATAAATAAATAAATTGTCAAATTCTGGTAATCATGGCCACACAGGTAGAAACTGCACTCTCCAAAGCTAAGAATACAGCATCCATGGGACCAGATGACATCCCGGGCTGTGTACTACATGAACTACAAAATGAACTGGCACCTCACCTAAGTGTCATGTTTAATCATAGCCTCACCTCAGGCTTCGTGCCCAGTGAGTGGCGCACAGCTACAGTTATCCCACTCCACAAGGGGGGATCCACTTTGGATCCCGGGAACTACCGTCTCATCAGTCTGACGAGCCTGATCTGCAAGGGCATGGAACGCATTATCGTGGAACATATAAACAAAGACATTGCAACCTTCAAACACTGGACCCCACCCAGTTTGGGTTCGTGAAGGGCCAATCTTGTCTCCTGAACCTGACTGACTTCTTCAAATCAGTCTCCGGAGCTGTGGATGAGAGTAAGGCAGTCCACACAGCCTATCTGGACCTTGCCAAGGCCTTCGACACCATCCCCCACTCTGGAATCATAGATAAACCTACTAAGCTGGGCATAAATCCCTATGTCACCCAATGGGTTGCCAACTGGCTTACTGACAGACCCCAGACTGTAAAATTAGCTGACTCCAAATCCAGCTCCAGACAAGTGACAAGTGGAGTACCTCAGGGTTCAGTCCTGGGACTGCTCTTGTTTGACATCTACTTCTCTGAAGTACAGGCCAACACTAAGGAACTCTGGATAACAAAGTTTGCAGATGACTGCAAACTGTGAGCCATTATTGAATCCCCAAATGATGTGGATACTCTACAAAAGGGCCTTACAGAAACAGATGCTTGGTGCCAGAGCCATGGGCTCAAGCTTAATGCCAAGAAATGTATAGTTATCCCCTTTGGGGAGAACCATGCACCCATGAATTACCACATATGTGGCAGTACACTAAACACCAAAAGTGTGATGAGAGACTTAGGGACACAGGTGGACAGTGCTCTTACCTTCAATAACCACATCGCCACAATAGTCAGGAAATCCTTCTATGTGGCACATCTCATCTCTAAGGGCTTTTCATCCAGGAAAAAGGAGGTCATTGTCCCACTGTACTCATCCCTCATTAGACCCATTATACAGTACAATGACACCTTTGGTATGTACCTCACAAGACATCTGCAACAGCTGGAAAGGCCATAGAAATACCTCACTAAAAGAATCACAGGCCTAAAGCAGATGCCCTATGCTGACTATCTAAAAAACTCCAGCTATACTCTGTGGCATATCATCTACTCAGAGGCAATCTCTGCTTAACATACAAGGCCATGTCAAACCCTGAGCTGTTGGACATGCTCCACTTAAAGAAATCCCAATCCCGCAGAGCTACACACTTCAGGGGTCTAAACCTTGTCATTACAATGAACATAATATGCTGGAGGGATAGGTTCCTGACCCAGAGACTCCCCATACTCTGGAATAGACTGCCCATCGATGTCAAGCAGAGCACCTCCTTGGCCCTCTTAAAAAGGAATCTTGACGATTGGATGGGAGATAGGAAATTCACCCTGGGGATCACGTCAGTCACCCTGCTAGGCAGGGGTCCAGGGAAGTAAATATTGTGGGATGAAATATCTGGGGAATTGTTTGGCTAGGCTTGTATAGGCCCTAGGGCCAATAGCCTAGTTCCAACCTATGAACCTATAAATGATGAATTAATTAGCAAGACAAAGGTAATTCTTTAATGTATAAGTGGTCCAAAGCCATTTACTATAATTTCAATACATTCCTATTTTTAATATTAGAAAAAGTTTCTAATGGCAAGGATGGCAGCTGGGAAACAAAACTGGAATACATGGAATTTTTCTAGCAGCTCAGATTAAATGATGCAGTTAATTCTGAATTGAATATGACCATAAGTAATACAAGTTTGGTGTAGAGGTGTTCTGAAATAAACAGCATTATGTTGATTTATAGGGTATTAAAGCTAATTGCTGACAGCATGGAATATTAAAGGCTGCTATTGCTCTTCCACTTTTCCCTGAAAAACATTGATACATAGATAACTAGTGACATTTGCCCGTTTCAACATCTGCTTCTTCTGAGAATTCTGTGGAACATACCAGGATGAAAGCGCTTAACATATTGAACTTTTGGCATATTTGTTGCTGTATTTTTCACCAGAAACTCATTTAGTCTTTTGGAGATCTATTGAAAGTTGTTTGTTGTGGTTCAGCTGACTACGCCTTTGCTTCCAGGAGCAGCTGTGGACTTTCCTTTTGGTGCAGACCGTCTTGTTTGGTTGTTAGTGTAGGCCTGCACTACCCAGTTCTTTTTGATTTGATTGTTAGAGGTGTAGTATTTAACACTGCTTCATCCTTTCACTTGGTTCTCCTGTCTCATCTTCTGTGTATAGTCTGCATGTCCTGTTCATGGCTACATGGGTTTTTGTAGTATAATCTATTTTCCTCCGACATCCCAGAGACAATGCTGTAGGTGAATTAGTGACCATTCACGTTACCTCTAGGAGTGTTTTCATATGTGCGTGTGTGTGTGTGGTTTTGTGTTTGTATGTATTTGTGTCCACTGATACCCTGGCAGTATATCCAGGATTAGTTTATTTATTTATTTATTTCAGTTTGATTACCAGGTAGGTCCACTGGGCTTTGGGGCCCATTTTCAGTGGAGGCCCGGGGAGAAAAGCTCCACAAAAATAACAGTATTTATTACAAAAGAGTTCAGACAAAGATTAAACAGGATTTTAAGAACAGTCGACAGTTGTACAATAATTTACAATGATTAACAGGATTTTACGAACAGTCTACAATAGTAATGTCCGATGGCAAAACATAGCAAAATATTAACAGATTTAGTTAGGTTTCAGCATAAAAGAAAAATGAAGTAAAATATTCTGGGATGAAGAAAGCAGGAGGAGATAACTTTAGTAGCTCATGCAATTAGGAATATAGAAGAGAAGAGGAGAAAAGATGGTCAGCCTAGGGTGACTTAGTAACTAATTCATCTAGTAAAGATAATATATGAGTAGCTTATACAGCTAGTATTTTAGGAGAGGCGAAAGATAGTTTAATTGAGAATGGGGTTTAGCCAGGAGAGAAGGAGGAGGATGATTTGAAAGGTGTAGGTTGAAGAGTGCAGTTGCAAATTTTATTAAGATAGAGGTGAGAATGAAGTAGGCCTTTGAAGTTATCTAGGTTGTTGCAGGATCTTAGAGAGGTGGGTAAGGCATTCCATTTTTTAGCAAGGGTGAAGGATAAAAGCATTTGGCCAGCTGGGTGCTTAGGTTTTTGTACAGTGATCAGGTTTTGGTGAGAAGATCTAAGGGGTCTTTGGGGGTTATAGGGTAGAAGAATGTTTAAAAGAGCAGGACAGTTGGTTGGATGGAACAGTAGTTTATAGGCAATAGAGAGTTAGAGAAAGGTAAGTTGATTAGGGAGTTCAAGCCAATTTAGAGAGTGGAGGGGGAGCAGTGATGAGTGATGGACTTGGCATTGGTAGCAAATTTGGATATTTTGTTATAGCATTGTTCCAGTTTGGAGGTGAGACTGGATGAAATATTAGTGAGCAGAGGAGCGCCATAAAGTAGAGAGGGAAGGAGGTAAGTAGAGGCAAGGGTTAGCCTAGTGGAAGGAGACAGAAAGTAGTTATATCTGTACAATAAGCTAAGTTTTATGTGCGTTTTTTTGATGTTTAGCTGGATATGATTATTGAATTTCAGCTGGTCATCAATTATGACACCGAGAAGTTTGGTGGAGGTTACTATTTCAATAGTGGTGTTGGAAAGGCTGGTAATATGAAAGGAGTGTTTGTCTAGTGGTGAGGATTTGGAGGGTGGAAAGAGGAGGATCTTAGTTTTGTTGGCATTAAGGGAGAGGTGATTTTGGAACATCCAGTTTTCAGTGGTAGAAAATGCAGTTTGGGTTAGAGCTTGGAGTTCTGTTTGGTTAGGGGCATGGCAGATAAGAGTGGAATCGTCAGCATATTGAACAATTGTGGTGTTGGGGATGGCTTTATGGAAGTTATTAATAAAGATGTTGAATAGTAATAGGCCAAGGATAGAACCTTGAGGTACTCCGGTAGGTGTAGGAAGGAAGGTAGATGTAGCTAGGCCCCATTTCATAGCTTGGGACCTGTTTGAGAGGTAGCTAGTGAACCAGGAAAGAGCCTTTTGGCTAAGGTTAAGGTTGGAGAGATGGTTTAGAAGGAGGGAGTGGGAGATGGTGTCAAAAGCTTTAGATAGATCTAGTAGAACAGTTGAGACTACATTACCAGAGTCACGGGCAGAGTTCACAGAATGAAGGAAAGAGAGAAGGGCAGTGGTGGTACTGTGTCCAGGGCGGAAGCCGTGTTGGGTGGGGGAGAGCAATTGGCGTTCAGTAAGGAAAGGCAAGAGTTGCAGGTGTATACACTTTTCTAGGATTTTGGAAATAGGGGAGAGGATGGCAATGGGACGGAAATTAGAGACATTACAGTTCTTGCCACCATTGTGAAGTGGAAGAATGAAAGCAGAACGCCAGAGTTTGGGTACATAGGATTCATGTAGAGACCTGTTTATTAGGATGCTGATGGGTATAGCAATGGAGTCAGAAGCTGTCTTTAGGAAGGAGGAAGGGATGTTATCAGGAGCATTTGAGCAAGGTTTGAGTTTATAGAGAAGTTTCCTTATTAGGGTGGTAGGAACAGGTTTAAATTCAAAAGTGGGGTGGGGGTGGGAAGGGAGAGAAAGATTGTTATGGGAGGGTGGGCTGTTGTTAAAAGTCTTGGTTAGGTCAGCAATGGAAGATATGAAGAAGGAATTGAACAGTGAGGCAATTTCAGGGTCAGATTTGCTGGTGTCAGGACATGGGTTGCTTTTAGTACCTGGTGTAAGGAGGGAGTTAATGGAGTTCCATTATTGTTTTGTATTCCTTGTATGTTTTTCTTGTAATTTGATGTAGTAAGACTTTTTATCTCTGATGACTAGTTTTTGGTCAGGTTTCTCAATTGTTTAAACTGAAGGAAGATTTCAGGCAGTTTGTGTTTAAGGTATACTTTCCAGGCTTTGTCTCTTTGGTGCATAATTTTTTTTTGTTTCTTTGGAGAGCCAAGGGGTGGGTTTAGTTCTGATTCTTTTTTTTCTTATTGGAGCTTGGGAGTTAAGGATAGTTAAGAACGTAGAATTGAAATATTCAACCTTATGCCATTAACTGCTGGGATAGGGTCCTAAGCCCTGCAACCCTATACTGGATTAAGTGGGTTATTGGTGAATTAATACAGTTTTAAATAAATAAACTTAAGGAAATTAATTGTAATAAAACATTAATAAATGTAAAGTGGAACATTTTCTTGTTAAAGGAAAAGCAGACAATATGATTCACTTGTAGTTTACAAAAAGCAAAATTCTTCTCCAAATTGTCTTTGCTTGACTACTACCTCACAATGTCTGACTGTGCTTTCTATATGCAAGGAGTATGTTTATTATCTCATGTGCTTATCCATTGCAGGGTTTAAGGCACACAAGTATATACTGTGTAAACCCATTGCTGGGTAGGATTCCATACAAATTATGCTGGACGGCTCTGGGTAGATAACTGCTGCTCAGCACGCTTTGTGTACAAGCGATTCTGCTGGCACATTGTACACTACTGCATCCTTGTTACAGCAAATTTGCAAGCAGCAGGATGGGATGGCCCATGTTATGCAGGCAGCAACCAGCAGGCTGGCTGGTTCCACAGAAGATGATACAACAAACTTTACTGACTGTGATGTCTTGAACAAAAGACATGGCCATACAACCGATAGTTCTACATTTGTGTACCATGATTTCATAATGTCCAAAAAAGTCACATCCGTAACTGAAGTACTGTACATAATATAAGCCGCAAGGCCAATGGTCCATGCAAGATGTACACATACAACTTAGTTTAGCCAGCAGACCACGAAGACAGTTCAAAGAAATGTTTCTGTTACTGAACATTGCATCACAAAAGCTGAGAGTGCAAATGCCAAGTTCACAAATTTTGAATAATGCCTATAAGATTACTCATAAATTCACAACTCAAAACCAGCTTTTTTTTCTGGGAACAAGTACCCATTCAACCCCCCCTTCCATGTGGGCAGCAAGCTTTTCATGGCCTATGATCTTATATATACCAACTCCATGCTCGCACAACATTGTGGAAAGAAGAAAGTGCCTACAACTGTGCACAATGGTCTACATTATCTCTTTTTTTTCATTCTTACAGGAATAGGTTCATAAGTGATAGTAAGCTAACAACCATTGGGACCTTTTTAAGCCTGACCATGCAATTCAAATGTATCCCATGAGTTTTTGTACCTTACAGGTTATTTTAAAGGGTGTATGTTAGCTAGGGCATGATTTAATTGTTGTCTATGTCCATCAGAGACATAGGTGCCAGACTTGGGGTGAATTTTCAGTTTTCCATCCACTGGTCCAGGTTAAGCTGGAATACGGTTAGGAAGTGCTCTGTTTCACATGGATGGGATGTCTTTTTTAGAGAATGAGAATTCTCTGGGACACATACCTGCCCCTCCAACATGTCCTATTTATGTCATAAGCATAGTTTAGGTCCTTAGATCTCATAGTTCTGATGATATTTACCATGCAGATATGCAAAAGGTCCATCAGAGTGGGATCCAAATATGCATTGTATGGCAGGCATAGGTCACCTCAAAGTAGTCTGTAGGAAACAGAATATAGAGATAGGATTTTGAGGCAGTCTGTATAGGACATTATGTTTACGTCCTGTATTGTTTTTCTGAAGAACCTCTTTGAACATTCCATTTGATGCATGTGTCTGGTCAGGTCCATAGTGAAGGTTTGCATTCTACTCAAAGATGGATCTAATGATGGCTGAATACAGTGACACCATGACCACCCTGGACCTAGATGCCAGGCCCTTACTTATAAGTTGAGTAATATAGAATGACTTTCTTATTACCTTAGACACATGTTGGATGAAGGCCAGGATACTATGTATATGCATCCTGAAATCTGGGACTACTGGGTTTATTCTTAGTGGTGTTTTATCAATTAAGTAGCTTTACAGAGTGTCTGACTTCTCAAAAGATACTATTATGCATTTCTTGGCATTGAGGTTTAAGCTGTGTCTTTGGCACAAATCATTTGTTTGTCTTAGAGCTTCCTGTAAGATGTTGGTATCTTGGTGGGATTCTATAACTGCTCCTAGTTTGCAGTTGTCTACAAACTTGGTCAGCCAGAAGCCCTTGACATTGACGCTGACTTCTGAGAAATAGATACGAAAGAGGAGCGGACCCAGCACAGAGCCCCAAAGGATCTCTGCTAGTGACCGGCCTCTTTGTGGAAGTAGTCTGTCCAATCTTAACTTCCTGGAGTCTATCTGTGAGCCAGCCAGCTGTCCAGCATGTTACATAGGTGTTTATACCTAGTTTCTTGAGTTTGTTAACAATGACCGAGTGGGGTATTGTATCATACACCTTAGCCAGGTCAAGGTAGGCAGTAAGCACCATTTTGCTATCAACCATTGCCTTAGTGACATTCTCAAAGAAGTCCACCAGATTTAGTAGGCATGACCTGTCTTTGATGAAACCAAAGTGGGTGGGGTCCAGTGTCTAAAGGTTTCCCATGCCATTGTTTATTTCCATGATAATTCTTTCCATGGCTTTGCATATGAGACTAATCAGACTAATGGGTCTATAGCTCTCAGGATCTGTTGATGGTCTTCCCTTGTGCAGAGGGATGATTGTTGCAGTCCTCCGTTCTTGTGGCCAAACAAAAAAGCACTGCAGAGGAACCAGGCTCGAATCCAGATAATCCAAAATAAGCTTTAATATAAAAAAAGCATAAACACAAGTAAATCACAGCATTTTTGTTTCACAGACTTCATCAAATTTGCACATTAAACAACTCTGGGGTTTATATACTCAGTATCCAGTAACCCATCATGTTAACTAACAATTAAAAACAATTAAACTTCAATGAATAATTCGGAGGCTGTAGTTAAATAGTGACTCCAGTGGCCCCAATAGGTCATATTTCAGGTTATTTTGGAGGCATGTTGGGATATTATTGGGGCCCATGGAAGCTGTCTTCTCTGCCTTAGAGAGCACAGCTATGGTTATGGGGTTATGATAGATGGTATTTCCTGGAAGGTGGGTGGGGGTGAGTGGGGATAAGGTTGGAGCTGAATTTGTCAGCCAGTAGATTTTTCTGTATCTCCTGGCTCTGTGAATGTGGTTCCATTTACAACTAGTTCAGCACACTGTTGTGTGCTGCCTTCGAGGTTTCTGACATAACTAAAGGAGGTGTTATGACTGTCCTTGGCCTGGGAAGCTAACTTTACCTCAAAATTGGCTATATTGGACATAATAAGAACTCTTAGTTATCTATTTAGTTTGATAAGAGAGTTGTTATCTTTTTTGGGTTTTACTATTCTTAATTTTAGCTATGACTTTTTTCTTTTGTTGTACAATCTATTTAATTTTGGATTCCATCAGAGTGGTTTGTTTTTACAGTTTGTTTTGGGCTTACGTCCGGTAGATACAGCAGCCTCTTTGCTATCATTGACATGGTTGTACGTTTTTTTCTGTGAACAATTCTGCATGTTTTATCTGGGTTTGGAGGGGCTTGGAAGTTTGAGAGGTAATCACTTAATAAAAGATCACTTGCATTGAACTAGTTCTTAACTGTTACAGGGCTTGTGGAGGTTGCTGAACTGAGTTTTACTTCAAATGAGACCACTTTGTGATCTGACGTGGGGTGCAGCATTCTCCCATGATTGTGTATACCAGGTCCATTATGTTTGTTCCTCTAGTAGGCATATGTACTTTCTGATCTAGGATGTTTGCCCAGAAATCTCTGTGCTTGCAAAATTGTAGTCTGTAGGATTCTGAGTCTGTAGTGGGGTAATTAAATTCCCCCATGAGTATGGTATTTGATTGAATGGTGAGTGCTCCAGTAGGTCTAATTATGAGTTATGGGTTTTCTAGCACATAGAGGGCAACCTGTATCTTGCTAAGATATGGTATGGGACTTTGTCTATGATAATCTGAATGTGGAGAAACTCTAGCATGTTGTCCTATTAACCAACCTAACGGGATGATTGTTACTGATGTAGATCGAGACACCTTTACCTTTAGTCCTGGTCTGTGCAGTTGCTAGTCTAAATGTTGGGAAGGCACTGAAGCCTTGCACTGCCAATCTCTGCAGCTTTAAACCATGTCTTGGTAACTACACATATGTCTGCATTCTCCAGGGTGAGGAGAGCTTGGAGGGAGACAAGCTTCTTGTTTAAACTCCTGATGCTGAGCAGTAACATCTTTAGACTCCCATGCATGGAATTCCTTGAATGAGGAAGAGGTTTATATGATCTGCCACACTGAGGTCATGCAGGGAAGCACAAATACATGCTTACACAGCATGAGACAGTGCTTTATGTATGCATATGAAAGGAGTTATACTTTTGTCAGTTTTGTAAAATAATGAAATACAACTTAAAAGTACAATAAAAAGAAAAAAAGCATTTTGCAATGGGCACCCCCTTATGTTCATAGGTAGGTACTAGGCTATCGGCCCGAGGGTCTAAGTAAGCCTAGCCAACAAGGTTCCCTGGCTTATGCCCCAAGAAAGTTAATTTCCTGTGCCCCTGCCGAGCAGAGCCACAGAAGTGGTCCCTGGGGTGTATTTCCTATTTCCCACCAGTCATCAAGATTTTTCTTGAAGAGTGCTAATGAGGACCTTTGCTTGACATAGATGGGTATCTTGTTCCAGAGTGTAGGAAGTCTCTGGACAGGAATCTATCCCTCCATCATGTCCTGTTTATTGTGGTGACAAGGTTTAGGTCCCTAGAGCATGTAGCTTGGAGGGATTGGGATTTCTTAGATGCGATGTTTGCTCTGAGAGTGTTGATGGAGAAGTACAGAGAAGTTCAGAAGGAGTTGCATTGTGTCTTTGTGGATTTAGAGAAAGCATATGACAGGGTGCCTAGAGAGGAGTTGTATTATTGTATGAGGAAGTCAGGAGTGTCAAAGAAGTATGTAAGGGTGGTACAGGATATGTACGAGGGTAGTGTGACAGCGGTGAGGTCTGCGGTGGGAGTGATGGATGCATTTAAGGTGGAGGTGGGATTACATCAAGGATCAGCTCTGAGCCCTTTCTTATTTGCAGTGGTGATGGACAGGTTGACAGACGAGATCAGACAGGAGTCCCCGTGGACTATGATGTTTGCAGATGACATTGTGATCTGTAGTGAGAGTAGGGAACAGGTGGAGGAGACCCTGGAGAGGTGGAGATATGCTCTAGAGAGAAGAAGAATGAAGGTCAGCAGGACTAAGACAGAATATATGTGTGTGAATGAGAGGGAGGATAGAGCAGTGGTGAGGATGCAGGAAGTACAGGTGGTGAAGGTGAATGAGTTTAAGTACTTGGGATCAACAGTTCAGAGTAATGGTGAGTGTGGAAGAGAGGTGAAGAAGAGAGTACAGGCAGGATGGAGTGGGTGGAGAAGAGTGTCAGGAGTGATTTGTGACAGACGAGTACCAGTAAGAGTGAAAGGGAAGGTCTACAAGAGGGTAGTGAGACCAGCTATGTTATACAGGTTGGAGACAGTGGCATTGACAAAAAGGCAGGAGTCAGAGCTTGATGTGGCAGAGTTGAAGATGTTAAGATTTGCACTGGGTGTGACGAGGATGGACAGGATTAGGAATAAGTATATTAGAGGGTCAGCCCAGGTTTGGAGACAAAACCAGAGAGGCAATATTACATTGGTTTGGACATGTGCTGAGGAGGGATGCAGAGTATATTAGGAAAAAGATGCTAAGGATGAAGCTGCCAGGTAACAGGAAAAGAGGGAGGCCTAAGATAAGGTTTATGGATGTGGCGAGAGAGGACATGCAAGTGGTTGGTGTGACAGAGCAAGATGCAGAGGACAGGAAGAAATGGAAACAGTTGATCTGCTGTGGTGACCCCTAACAGGAGCAGCCGAAGGAAGAAGCATGTCCAACACCTCTGGGTTTAACATAGCTTTATATGTTAGGCAGAGAGCTCCTCTGAGTAGGTGATATGCTACAGAGTAAAACTGGAGTTTTTTGAGATGGTCAGTGTAAGGCATTTGTTTGAGGCCAGTAATCCTCTTTGTGAGGTATTTCTGTGGACTTTCCAGCTGTTGCAGATGTCTTGTGAGGTACATTCCAAAAGGGGTGTTGTACTCTATAACGGGTCTAATGAGTGCCGAGTGGAGGGGAACAATGACCTCTTTTTTCCTGGATGAAAACCCTTTTGTGACGAGGTGTGCCACATAGAAGGATTTTCTGACTACTGTGGCGATGTGATTATCAAAGGAGAGACTACTGTCCACCTGGGTCCCAAGGTCTCTTATCACACATTCAGCATTAAGTAGACTGCCGTTTGTGTGGTAGTTCATGGGTACAGAGTTTTTACCAAAAAGGATGACAGTGCACTTTTTGGCATTGAGCTTAAGGCCATACCTCTGACACAAAGCATCTGTCTCAGTGAGGCCCTTCTGTAGGATGTCCACATCATTTGTGGACTCGACTACGGCTCCTAGTTTGCAGTCATCTGCGAATTTCATTAGCCAGAGGCCTTCTGTGTTAGCCTGTACTTCAGAGAAGTAGATACCAAACAGGAGAGGTCCCAGGACTGAACCCTGTGGTACTCCACTTGTCACTGGTTTGAAGTCAGATTTGGAGTCTGCAACTTTTACGGTGTGGGTTCTGTCAGTGAGCCAGCTGGCAACTCATCATTTGATGTAGTGAGTTTAGCTATAATTCCAGAATGGGGGATGGTGTCGAAAGCCTTGGTGAGGTCAAGATAGGCTGTGGGATCCACCTTACCCTCGTCTAAGGCTTTAGTGATTGCCTCAAAGAAGTCAATCAGGTTCAGAAGGCATGATCTGCCATTCACATACCCGAACTGGGTGGGGTCCAGAATTTGGAGGTTACCAATGGCTTTGTTTATGAGTTCCATGATGATACATTCCATGGCCTTGCAGACCAGGCTTGTCAGGCTAATAGGGCGATAGTTCCCAGGATCAGTGGTGGCTCCCCCTTTGTGGAGTGGGATAACTGTTTCTGTGCACCATTCAGTAGGCACAAAGCCTGACATGAGACTATGATTGAATATGGTGCTTAGGTAGGGAGCCAGTTCATTCTGAAGTTCATCTAAAATGCAGCCTGGGATGTTGTCCAGTCCCATGGATGCTGTGTTTTTGGTTTTAGAGAGTGCAGCTTTTACCTGCATAGATGTGATTACAGGTACTCTGCATTCTTCCTGAATAGATATGGGCCCTTTAGGGGGTGAGAGGTGGATAAAGTTAGCACTGAACCTATCTGCCAGGATGTTGGAATATCAGTTGGTTCTGTAATTTTTGTACCATTGTGCTGTAACTCAGAGCAGATCTGGGTGTTGCCATTGAGATTCTTGACTTAGCTATAGAATGCTTTGTGGTTACCCTTAGAATCAGTGGTGATTTTGTTTTTGTAGCTAGCTTTGGAGGATCTTATAAGGGATCTCAGCTTCTTACTGAGGATGACCAGGGAGCTCCTCCACTCATGGGATTTTACTCTCTTTGTCAACAGTTTCTTCCTTCTGTTGTAAAGTTTGTTTATGGCAGGGGACCACCAGATTGGCTTCCTTTTTTGGAGGATAGCGTCTTGGTTCTGTTTGGGATAGCATGATCCATGCACTTGTGTAAGTGCTTATAGAGTGCATTTGTGTAGGATTCAGCAGTCGTAACTGTATTGTCCATCTGCATGGGTGTCATGAAGTTTGCCACTTTTGTCTTAAGAAGCATGAAGTTGGCTTTGGAGAAATTTTTTACCATGGTTTCTTTAATGGTGGGTGGGGGGTGTGATGCAGATATCTAGGGTGATTAGCTTATGGTTGGATCTGACCAACGAGAAGTTGATTTCAGATGTGGAACACTGGTCACTCATGCTGGTAATGACTAGGTCTAGGATATTGTCGCCCCTGGTGGGGGTGTGGATAAGTTGATCCAGGGCATTGGAATTTATGAATTCTAGAATGCGTTGAGCGAAAGAGTTGGTACATGAGTAGTTTTCCCAGTTAATGGTGGGGTAGTTGAACTCACCCATTATTAGGGTGTTTAGTTGAACCCTAATATTTTCCAGTATATCAAGAAAAGAGGAGTGGGAATCCTGAGGCATGGTGGGGGATCTGTAGCAAGCTACAATTTGGATTGCAGTTTTGCCCAGAGTTAGTTGCACTTGGATAACCTTGGATGCATTATGCTGCGCAACTAGCCTGGTGGTGTGGATATCCTTAATGAATATGGACACACCTCCACCTTTGGTGTTCTGGTCCAGGTTAGATGGCCGAAAAGTGTGGTATGAGTTATAGCCTGGTAATGCAGGGCTGCTCTCTAGAGCCTTGAACCAGGTCTCAGTCACTGCACAGATATCGATGTTCTCCATTTTAAGGAGTGCCTCGAGTGAGTGCATTTTGAGATTTAGACTTCTAGCATCGAGTAGCATTACCCTCAGTTTTTGCTTGCCTGTTCCTGTTATGGTGGTGAATTTGTCATTTGAACCTTCCCTAAAAAAGGCACTATAGGGGTGGAAAGAGCCTTTGCTAGTATCTGGAATCCCAGGCAGACAAATACTGGATCCCCTTAGAATGACACCAGAAGCTTAGCCAATTGTTGAAGTCAATCATTTTGTCCTTGTACTGCGGTATCATTCTGGGTGATGGCAGGATGCTACTCAGGGCTAGGGTTATACCTGCCTGGGCTACAAGATCAGAGAGCTCTTCCATGTCTCTTTTCATGTAGTCCAGGGAGGTACGTCTCAGGTTGTTCACACCAACATGGACAATGACATAGTCATATTTATACTTATTGTGGAGTGACCTGAGTGCGTGGGTTATGTGGCAGATCCAGGCACTTGACAGGCAGCTGAGAGTAACCTTCTCCTTGTTTAGCCTGGTGAGTGGGACATCAGTGTGCCTGACTATAGTGTCACGCCTGACTAGTGTGTTGGGTACGTTGGTTTGCCTTATGGGCTGTGGTTTATTGGCACACTGAGTCTGTGGGCTATGTGTCATTTGGGTTGTGTTGGAGGGGTGGAGGTTGCTTGCGTTTCTGCTTTGGAGGTCTCTGTTGCTTGAGCAGATTATTATTGAGAGCCTCTTGCGATTGTTTTTGTGTTTCTATGTGTGGATTTTGGTGCTGTAGGTTTAGTGGGACTATGTGATGAGTGTGGTGTGGTGCAAGTGCTTACCTTCTCCTCTTGACTGTCAAGTTAAGTCTTGGTTGGAGAGAGCTTTGCCTCCAGTTTGGCTAGATAAGTGCATCTCTCACAGGTTGTGGTGTTGGGTGGTAGGAGGAGAGGGTTGTCTGTGTACAAGAGGCAATTGCTACATTGCTTCAAGATGCCCAGATTCATCAGATAGACGGGAGAGAACAATAGGAACTGACCCTTGTACATGCCTGAATAAAAAACTACTTTCCTCTAGACAAGTGAGGAAAGTGAGTATAAGAGGTGTTTTTCTCTAAGCAAGTGAGGAAAGTAAGTACAAAAACTGCTTTCCTCTAGGCTAAGAGGAAGGTTGAGTGCTGTAGTAATTTGTAGCTTATTTAGAGCTAACAAGTTCTGAACAAGTGCTGAGCACGAATAAGCAAATTCAAGTGCTAAAAGTAAGAATCTGTACCTGGATCTTTTGGTAGATAGGCTACCTAGTGCTTACCACTCCCAGTGATAAGCTAGAATGCTTCCCTCCAACACAGAAAGGCTTGGGGGCTCAGAAGCTTACAAGCTTACAAACAGTCCTGGATACAGCAAATCTGTATCTGGACTAGACTAGTTACAGGAAAGGTGGGAAATAAGTGCAAACGTGGGGTTTTAAACCAGAAAGTTGAAAGAGATAAAAAAACTGCCCAAACGGCCAATAAACTACAATTTCTGGACCAGAAACCACTCTTCTGGTAGATAGGCTATCTAGTGCTTACCACTCCCACTGATAAGCTAGAAGGCTTCCCTCCAACACAGAAAGATTTGGGGGACTCAGAAGCTTGCAAACAGTCCTGGATACAGCAAATTTGTATCTGGACTAGACTAGTTACAGGAAAGATGGGAAATGAGCACAAATGCAGACTTTTAAACCAGTAAGGTGAAAGAAATGGAAACACTGCCAAATGGCCAATAAACTACAATTTCCGGGCCAGAAAACACTCTTGTGATAGGCTACCTAGTGCTTAAAACTCCCACTGATAAACTAGAAGGCTTCCCTCCAACACAGAAAGGTTTGGGGGGCTCAGAAGCTTATAAACAGTCCTGGATACAGCAAATCTGTATCTGGACTAGACTAGTTACAGTAAAGGTGGGAAACAAGGGCAAATGTGGGCTTTTAAACCAGAAAGTTGAAAGAGATGGAACAACTGCCAAACAGCCAATAAACTACAATTTCTAGGCCAGAAACAACTCTTGTGATAGATAGACTACCTAGTGCTTACCACTCCCACATATAAGCTAGAAGTCTTCCCTCCAACACAGAAAGGCTTGGGGGGGGGCACAGAAGCTTACAAATTGTCCTGGATACAGCAAATCTCTATCTGGACTAGACTAGTTACAGGAAAGGTGGGAAAGAAGCACAAATGCAGGCTTTTAAACCAGAAAGTTGAAAGAGATGGAAAAAATGCCCAAACGACCAATAAACTACAATTTCTGGGCTAGAAACCACTCTTGTAGTAGATAGGCTACCTAGTGCTTACCACTCCCGTTGATAAGCTAGAATGCTTCCCTCCAACACAGAAAGGCTTGGGGGCTCAGAAGCTTACAAGCAGTCCTGAATACAGCAAATTTGTATCTGGACTAGACTAGTTACAGGAAACGTGGGAAACAAGCGCAAACATGGGGTTTTAAACCAGAAAGTTGAAAGAGATGGAAAAACTACCCAAACAGCCAATAAACTAGAATTTCTGGGCCAGAAACCACTCTTGTGGTAGATAGGCTATCTAGTACTTACCATTCCCACTGATAAGATAGAATGCTGCCCTCCAACACAGAAAGGATTGGGGGCTCAGAAGCTTACAAACAGTCCTGTATACAGCAAATCTGTATCTGGACTAGACTAGTTACAGGAAAGGTGGGAAACAAGTGCAAACATGGGGTTTTAAACCAGAAAGTTGAAATGGATGGAAAAACTGCCCAAATGACCAATAAACTACAATTTGTGGGCCAGAAACCTCTCCTGTGGTAGATAGGCTATCTAGTGCTTACCACTCCCACTGATTAGCTAGAAGGCTTGCCTCCAACACAGGAAGGCTTGGGGGGGCTCAGAAGCTTACAAGCAGTCCTGGATACTGCAAATCTGTATTTGGACAGACTAGTTACAGCAAAGGTGGAAAACGAGCGCAAACTCTGGCTTTAAACCAGAAGGTTGAAAGAGATGGAAAAGCTGCCCAAACAGCCAATAAACTTCAATTTCTGGGCCAGAAACCACTCTTGTGGTAGATAAGCTACCTAGTGCTTACCACTCCCACTGATAAGCTAGAAGGCTTCCCTCCAACACAGAAAGATTTGGGGGGCTCAGAAGCTTACAAACAGTACTGGATACAGCAAATTTGTATCTGGACTAGACTAGTTACAGGAAAAATGGGAAATGAGCAGAAATGCGGACTTTTAAACTAGTACGTTGAAAAAGATGGAAAAACTGCCAAACTGCCAATAAACTACAATTGCTCGGCCAGAAAACTCTCTTGTGATAGATAGGCTACCTACTGCTTAAAACTCCCACTGATAAACTAGAAGGCTTCTCTCAAACAAAGAAAGGCTTGGGGGGCACAGAAGCTTACAAACAGTCCTGGTTACAGCAAATCTGTATCTAGACTAAACTAGTAACAGGAATGTCAGGAAACAAGCTTAGAAATTTTTTTTGGAAAGTGGAAAGAGAGAAAAGAGAAACAGAAGAAAATTCAAAATTAAGGACCTAAGTGGCTTGCCATTCACAAGTGTTCTCTCTGTATTAGATAGAATGAGCTAGTGACACTACACTGGAATAGAGCTGGGATAGAGCTGAACCGATGGGATTGGTAGGAGTCTCTAAAGTCAAAATATGATCTCACTGTACTCGGTTGAGAGAGCAAATGAGATAGACCGAGGATGAGTGTTCAAACACAATTTTACAGGAGGGGCGGGCAATTCCAAAGCCAATAAGATTAATAACAGAACAAGAAAAGGGAGGGTGGGTGGGAAACTGCAGAGACAGAGAGAGATCACTGTATTCTATGAAACAATTAAATAGAAAAATAAATAAGTACAGAGAGACACAGACCAATGAAACAATTAAATACACAGAAAAATAAAATGCAGTACAATCTTTAACACTGCAAGTTTTTACTTAACTCAGCTAGTAATGCAGTTGATTGTAGTTATGTAGCAGAAGCCAAATAACTCAGGTCTTGAGCAGTAATAAATTCAAAGATATGTGACTAACACTTATAAATACACAGAAACCCTTTAGGCTAAGAGTTTAAAACTGAATATCAATGAAGTGAAACACAATAGCCTCCATTAACTGCAGATACATAGAGAGACAATAGTATTCTATGAATCAATTAAATAGAAAATTAAATAACTACAGAGAGACACAGAATAATGAAACAATTAAATACACAGAAAAATAAAATAAAATGCAGAACAATCTTTAACACAGCAAGTTTGTACTTAACTCAACTAGTAATGCACATGACTGTAGGTATGTAGCAGAAGACAAACAACTCAGATCTTGAGCAGAAATAAACTCAAACATATGTGACTAAAACTAATAAATACACAGAAACTCTCTAGGCTAAGAGTTTAACACAGAATATCAGTGAAGTGAAACACAATTGCTCCCACTAACTGCAGAGACAGAGACAGACCACAGTATTCTATGAAACAAATAAATATAAAAATAAATAACTACAGAGAGACACAGACCAATGAAGCAATTAAATATGCAGAAAAATAAAATAAAATGCTTCATTAACGACCTTTATACTGTCATCCCAAAAGTCAGCTGTATCCAATATGCTGATGACTCTACTCTGATTTGCTCGGCCACATCTCCAATAGAGTTATTTTCAGCTACCCAGACCACCTTTAACACACTAGAAAACTGGCTTTCTAAATGTCATCTGATCCTAAATCCCCAAAAAACTAAAATGCTGTTATTTTTACCAACAAGTAGGTCTACCACTTTCACCTTTACCATAAATTCAAATGAATACCACAATAATCTCCCCTGACCCCTCTACAAAACTATTAGGTGTCATCATAGACAATAATCTAAAATTTGACCTACATGTTAACCAAACTATCAAAACCATCAATAAAAAACTAGGGTCACTTTACAGAATAAAAGCCTTCCTAACCCCTCCAGCTAAAATTGCCATAGCTCACTCTCACCTTCTTTCAATCCTTCTGTATGCATCCCCTCTACTCTCAAATTTAAACAAGACTGTCCTTAACAAACTCTCAATTTGCTACAACCACATTGCCAGGTTTGCCACTGGGCTGCCTTTTAGGACACATCATTGCAACAATCTAAATCAGCTTGGGTGGCTTGAACTACCCAGCTTAATCCAGTATGACCAACTGATTATGGCCTATAAAATCCTCTATAATCTGGACAATACTCCTGCACTTAAAAATATTATCACCCCCTAAAACAATCCTAGACCACTTCGATCCGCTAACAAACTACTAATTCAGACTAGCAAAATTAATAACACAGTCAGTGACTCTCTCTTTACAAACTCTGTAAGTAGATCCTGGAACACTCTTCCAGCTGATATTACCTTACTTTCCACCTTAGGTCAATTTAAAACTAGACTCAAACAACATTTGTCACTTAACTGGCTATGTCAATGTATCAAGCCTGGCTAACTCTCTAGAATGTGTAAAAATCTGTTAACCAGTTTACTGTGTAATTGAATTTAATCCTGACTTGTGCTCAGGATTAACTCTAACCTGTGGAACTTGTTTAACTTGCTTACTTATGTAATCTCTGCAAATAGTCTGTAATATGTAATGCTGGTATTATGTAATGCTGTATCTGCTTACCCTTGGAGCTTTTCTCCCCGGGCCTCTGCTGAAAATGGACATGCATCCAGTAGGACTATCCCGGTCAACAAATGTAAAATAAAATAAAAATAAATAAAATGCAGTACAATTTTTAACACTGCAAGTTTGCACTTAACTCAGCTAGTAATGCAGTTGATTGTAAGTATGTAGCCGAAGCCAAACAGCTCAGATCATGAGCAGTAATAAATTAAAAGATATGTGACTAACACTTAAAAATACACAGAAACCCTTTAGGCTATGAGTGTAACACTGAATATCAATTAAGTGAAAGACAATAGCCCCCAATAACTGCAGAGACAAAGAGAGACCACAGTATTCTATGAAACAATTAAATAGAAAAATATACAACTACGGAGAGACACAGACCAATGAAACAATTAACTACACAGAAGTATAAAATAAAATGCAGTACAATCTTTAACACTGCAAGTTTGTACTTAACTAGTAATGCAGTTGATTGAAGGTATGTAGCAGAAGCCAAATAATTCAGATCTTGAGAAGTAATCAATTCAAAGATATGTGACTAACACTTATAAATACACAAAAAGCCTCTAGGCTAAGAGTTTCACACTGAATATCAATGAAGTGGAACACAATAGACCCCACTAACTTCAGAGACAGAGAGAGACCACAGTATTCTATGAAACAGTTAAATAGAAAAATAAGTAACTACATAGAGACACAGACCAATAAAACAATTAAATACAGAGAAAATAAAATAAAATGCAGTACAATCTTTAACACTGCAAGTTTGTACTTAACTCAGCTAGTAATGCAGTTGATTGTAGGTATGTAGCAGAAGCCAAACAACTCAGATCTTGAGAAGTATTACATTTAAAGATATGTGACTAATGCTTATAAATACACAGAAACCATCTAGGCTAAGAGTTTAACAATGAATATCAATGAAGTGAAACACAATAGCCCCCACTAACTGCAGAGACAGAGAGAGACCACAGTAGTCTGTGAAACAATTAAATAGAAACATAAACAACTACACAGAGACACAGACCAATGAACAAATTAAATACACAGAAAAAATGCAGTACAATCTTAAACACTGCAAGTTTGTACTTAACTCAGCTATTAATGCAGTAGATTGTAGGTATGTAGCAGAAGCCAAACAACTCAGATGTGGAGCAGTAATAAATTCAAAGATATGTGACTAACACTTATAAATACACAGAAACCCTCTAGGCTAAGAATTTAACACTGAATATCAATGAAGTGAAACACAATAGCCCCCACTAACTGCAGAGACAGAGAGAGACCACAGTATTCTGTGAAACAAACAGAAAAATAAATAATTACAGAGAGACACAGACCAATGAAACAATTAAATATACAGAAAAATAAAATAAAATGCAGTACATTCTTTAACACTGCAAGATTGTACTTAACTCAGCTAGCAATGCAGTTTATTGTAGGCATGTAGCAGAAGCAAAACAACTCAGATATTGAGCAGTAATAAATTCAAAGATATGTGACTAACACTTATAAATACACACAAAGCCTCTAGTCAAGAGTTTAACACTGAATATAAATGAAGTGAAACACAGTAGCCCCCACTAACTGCAGAGACAGAAAGAGAACACAGTATTCTAAGAATCAATTAAATAGAAAAATAAATAACTACAGAGAGACACAAACCAATGAAACAATTAAATACACAGTAAAATAAAAAAAACAGTACTTTCTTTAACACTGCACGCTTGTACTTAACTCAGCTATAAATGCAGTTGATTGTATGTATGTAGCAGAAGCCAAACAACTCAGATCTTCAGCAGTAATCCATTCAAAGATATGTGACTAACATTTATAAATAGACAGAAACCCTCGAGGCTAAGAGGTTAACACTGAATATCAATGAATTGAAACACAATAGCCACTAACTACAGAGACACGGAGAGACTACAGTATTCTATTAAACAATTAAATAGAAAAACAAAAAACTAAAGAGACACAGACCAATGAAACAATTAAATAAACAGAAAAATAAAATAAAATGCAGTACAATCTTTAACACTGCAAGTTTGAACTTAATTCAGCTAGTAATACAGTTGATTGTATGTATGTAGCAGAAGCCAAACAACTCAGATCTTGAGCAGTAATGAATTCAAAGATTTCTGACTAACACTTAAAATACACAAAAACCCTCTAGGCTAAGAGTTTAACACTGAATATCGATGAAGTGAAACATAATAGACTCCACTAACTGCAGAGACAGAGATAGACCGCAGTATTTGATGAAACAGTTAAATAGAAAAATAAATACCTACAGAGAGACACAGACCAATGAAACAATGAAATGCACAGAAAATAAAAGAAAATGCAGTGCAATCTTTAACACTGCAAGGTTGTACTTAACTCAGCTAGTAATGCAGTTGATTGTAGGTATGTATCAGAAGCCAAACAACTCTGATCTTGAGCAGTAATCAATTAAAACATATTTGACTATCACTTATTAATACACAGAAACCCTCCAGGCTAAGAGTTTAACACTGAATATCAATGAAGTGAAACACAATAGCCCCACTAACTGCAGAGACAGAGAGAGGCCACAGTATTCTATGAAACAATTAAACAGAAAAATAAATAACTACAGAGAGACACAGACCAATGAAACATTTAAATACACAGAAAAATAAAATAAAATTCAGTACTATCTTTAACACTGCAAGTTTGTACTTAACTCAGCCAATAATGCACTTGATTGTAGGTATGTAGAATAACCCAAATAACTCAGATCTTGAGCAGTAATAAATTCAAAGATATTTGACTAACACTTATAAATACACAGAAAGCCTATAGGCTAAGAGTTTAACACTGAATATCAATGAAGTGAAACACAATAGCCCCCACTAACTGCAGAGACAGAGAGAGACCACAGTATTCTATGAAACAATTAAAGAAAAAAAAATAACTACAGAGAGGCACAGATCAATGAAACAAATACATAGAAAAATAAAATAAAATGCAGTACACTCTTTAAAACTGCAAGTTTGTATATAACTCAACTAGTAATGCAGTTGATTGTAGGTATGTAGCAGAAGTCAAGCAACTCAGATGTGGAGCAATAATAAATTCAAAGATATGTAACTAAGACTTATAAATATACAGAAACCCTCTAGGCTAAGAGTTTGACACTGACTATCAATGAAGTAAAACACAATAGCCCTCACTAACTGCAGAGACTGAGAGATACAACAGTATTCTATGAAACAATTAAATAGAAAAATAAACAATTACAGAGAGAGACACAGACCAATGAAACAATTAAACAGACAAAATAAAATGCAGTACAATCTTTAACACTGCAAGTTTGTATTTAACTCATCTAGTAATGCAGTTGACTGTAGGTATGTAGCAGAAGCCAAACAACTCAGATCTTGAGCAGTAATAAATTCAAAGATGTGTGATTAGCACTTATAAATACACAGAAACCCTCTAGGCTAGGAGTTTACACTGAATATCAATGAAGTAAAACACAATAGCCCCCACTAACTGCAGAGACAGAAAGAGACCACAGTATTCTATGAAACAATTAAATAGAAAAATAACTACAGAGAGTTATAGACCAATGAAAAAATTAAATACACAGAAAAATAAAATAAAATGCAGTATAATCCTTAGCACTGCAAGTTTGTACTTGACTCATCTACTAATGCATTTGATTGTAGGTATGTAGCAAAAGCCAAACAACTCAGAACTTGAGCAGTAAAAAATTCAAAGATATGTAACTAACACTTATAAATACACAGAAACCCTCTAGGTTAAGAGTTTAACACTGAATTTCAATGAAGCAAAACACAATAGCCTCCACTAATTGCAGAAACAGAGAAATATAACAGTAATCTTTGAAACAATGAAATAGAAAAATAAATACTTACAGAGAGACACAGACCATTGAAACAATTAAATACACAGAAAAATAAAATGCAGAACAATCTTTAAAACTGCAAGTTTATACTTAACTCAGCTAGTAATGTAGTTGATTGTAGGTATGTAGCAGAAGTAAAACAACTCAGATCTTGAGCAGTAATACATTCAAATATATATGACTTACACTTATAAATAAACAGAAATGCTCTAGGCTAAGGGTTTAATACTGAATATCAATGAAGTGAAACACAATAGCCCCCACTAACTGCAGAGACAGAGAGAGACCACAGTATTCTATGAAACAAATAGAAAAATAAATAACTACAGAGAAACACAGACCAATGAAATAATTAAATACACAGAAAAATAAAAAAGTGCAATCTTTAACACTGCAAGTTTGTCCTTAACTCAGCAAGAAATGCAGTTGATTGTCAGTATGTAGCAGAAGCCAAACACCTCAGATCTTGAGCAGTAATCCATTCAAAGATATGTGACTATCTTATAAGACAAAAACCCTCAATGCTAAGAGTTTAACACTGAATATCAATGAAGTGAAACACAATAGCCCCCACTAACTGCAAAGACAGAGAGAAACCACAGTATTCTATGAAACAATTCAATAGAAAAATAAATAACTACAGAGACAGACAGACCAATGAAACAATTAAATACACAGAAAAAATAAAATGCAGCACAATCCTTAACACTACAAGTTTGTACTTAACTCAGGTAGTAATGCAGTTGATTGTAGGTATGTATCAGAAGCCAAACAACTCAGATCTTGAACAGTAATCAATTCAAAGATATTTGACTAACACTTATTAATACACAGAAACCCTCCAGGCTAAGAGTTTAACACTGAATATCATTGAAGTGAAACACAATAGCCCCACTAACTGCAGAGACAGAGAGAGACCACAGTATTCTATGAAACAATTAAATAGAAAAATAAATAACTAGAGAGAAATACAGACCAATGAAGCAATTAAATACACAGAAAAAATACAATAAAATGCAGTGCAATCTTTAACACTGCAAGTTTGTACTTAACTCAGCTAGTAATGCAGTTGATTGTAGGTATGTATCAGAAGTCAAACAACTCAGATGTGGAGCAATAATAAATTCAAAGATATGTGACTAAGACTTATAAATATACAGAAACCCTCTAGGCTAAGAGTTTGACACTGAATATCAATGAAGTGAAACACAATAATCCTCCCTAACTGCAGAGACAGAAAGAGACCACAGTATTCGATGAAACAGTTAAATAGAGAAATAAATAACTACAGAGAGACACAGACCAATGAAACAATTAAATACACAGAAAAATAAAATAAAATGCAGTACAATCTTTAACACTGCAAGTTTGTACTTTACTCAGCTAGTAATGCAGTTGATTGTAGGTATGTAGCAGAAGCCAAACAAATCAGATCCTGAGCAGTAATAAATTCAAAGATATGTGACTAACCCTTATAAATGCACACAAACCCTCTAGGCCAAGAGTTTAACACTGAATATCAATGAAGTGAAACACAATAGTCCCCCTAACTGCAGAGACAGAGAGAGACCACAGTATTCTATAAAACAATTAAATAGAAAAATAACTACAGAGATACACAGAACAATGAAGCAAATACACAGAAAAATAAAATAAAATGCAGTACAATCTTTAAAACTGCAAGTTTGTACTTAACTCAGCTAGTAATGCAGCTAATTGTAGGTATGTAGCAGAAGCCAAACAACTCAGATGTGGAGCAGTAATAAATTCAAAGATATGTGACTAACACTTATAAATACACAGAAAGCCTCTAGGCTGAGAGTTTAACACTGAATATCAATGAAGTGAAACACAATAGACCCCACTAACTGCAGAGACAGAGACCACAGTATTCGATGAAACAGTTGAATAGAAAAATAAATAACTAAAGAGAGACACAGACCAATGAAACAATTAAATACACAGAAAATAAAATAAAATGCAGTACAATCTTTAACACTGCAAGTTTGTACTTAACTCAGCTAGTAATTTATTTATTTTATTTTTATTTTGCATTTGTTGACCAGGATAGTCCGACTGGATGCATGTCCATTTTCAGCAGAGGACCGGGGAGAAAAGCCCCAAGGGTAAGCAGATACAGCATTACATAATACCAGCATTATATATTACAAACAGACTATTTACAGAGATTACATAAGTAAGCAAGTTAAACAAGTTCCACAGGTTAGAGTTAATCCCTGAGTGTAAGTCGGGATTAAATTAAATTACACAGTAAGTTGGTTAACAGATTTTTACACATTCTAGAGAGAGTTAGCCAGGCTTGATACAGTGACATAGCCAGTTAAGTGACAAATGTTCTTTGAGTCTAGTTTTAAATTGACCTAAGGTGGAAAGTAAGGTAATATCAGCTGGAAGAAAGTTCCAGGATCTACTTTACAGAGTTTGCAAAGAGAGAGTCACCGGCTGTGTTATTAATTTTGCTACTCTGAATTAGTAGTTTGTTAGAGGATCAAAGCGGTCTAGGATTGTTATTCGGGGTGATAATATTTTTAAGTGCAGGAGTATTGTCTGGATTATAGAGGATTTTATAGGCCATAATCAGTTGGTTATACTGGATTAGGCTGGGTAGTTCAAGCCACCCAAGCTGGTTTAGATTGATGCAATGATGTGTCATAAATGGCAGCCCAGTGGCAAACCTGGCAATGTGGTTGTAGCAAATTGAGAGTTTGTTAAGGACAGTCTTGTTTAAATTCAAGAGTAGAGGGGATGCATACAGAAGGGTTGAAGGAAGGTGAGAGCGAGCTATGGCAATTTTAGCTGGAGGGGTTAGGAAGGCTTTTATTCTGCAAAGTGACCCTAGTTTTTTATTGATGGTTTTAATAGTCTGGTTAACATGTAGGTCAAACTTTAGATTATTATCTATGATGACACCTTGTGCCATCATTTGAATTTATGGTAAAGGTGAAAGCAGTAGACCTACGTGTTGGTGAAAATAACAGCATTTTAGTTTTTTGGAATTTAGGATCAGACGACATTCAGAAAGCCAATTTTCATATTGTATTAAATGTGGTCTGGGTAGCTGACCATAACTCTATTGGAGATGTGGCCGAGCAAATCAGAGTAGAGTCACCAGTATATTGGATACAGCTGACTTTTGGGATGACAGTATAAAGGTCGTTAATGAAGATGGACAACAGCAAGAGCCCTAGTATAAAGCCTTGTGGTACTCCAAGAGTGTTAGGTAGAAGGTTAGAGAGTTTGTTCTGCCAGAGGACAGCCTGCTGTCGACCATTCAGATAGGATTGAAACCATTGAAGGGCTCTAGTATCTAGACAGAATGTTTGCAGGGTGTGGATTAAAAGTTGGTGATCAACCATATCTAATGCCTTGGAAAGAAGCAAGAAGAGGGCTGAGGATATATAATTATTGTTGCAATTATGGTTTATGGTGTTGGTAAAGGTTAGGAGGGCTGAAGTAGTGCTGTGATGAGGACGGAAACCATGCTGAGTGTCTGCCATAAGGTAATTCTAGATTAGGTGGTGCATGAGTTGTCTATGAATACATTTTTCCATAATCTTTGTAAGTGGAGAGATTATAGCTATTGGCCTATAATTGGAGAATTCAGTAGAGCAGCCTCCTTTTTGAAGTGGGATTACATAGGATATTTTCCAGATGGTGGGAATTTTAGCTTCTACTATGGTTCAATTGATTAGTATTGAGAAGGGCTAAGCAATAGCATCAGCTGATTTTTGTAGGTACTCAGCAGAGAGTTGATCAGCAGAAAGTGTAGTGGGTTTTAATTATTTGATCAAGGTACAGATAAGTGAAGTGGTGACTGGTTGGAAGCTGAATGCAAGTAGGTTTCTAGGGGTGCTACTTTCAGGACCAGGGGACCTAGGAGGTAGTTGGCTAGCTAGGGCTTGAATTGTCTCACTAAAGAATTGGTTAAAACTGTCAGAAACATCTTCAGGGGTTTTATCAATAGTAGCAGCAGGGATTGGGGTTGAAGTTTGTCCACGATGTAGTAGATTATTTAAACCTGCCCAAAACTTCTGAGGGTTATTTTGATTTACTGTCTGTAAATTACAGTAGTATTGTTTTTTGTCTTGTAAAATGGATTTTTTAGTTTCGTTCCTGGATTGCCTGTATTTAATGTGATCTTGGGGGTCTTTAGAAGAACACCATAAAGCCCATGCTTTGTTTCTAAGGGTAATTTTGAGTTTAGACTCTTTAGAAAGCCATGGCGCAGTTTTTGCCTTTGTTCTCTTTGAACGAACAGGTGCATGCAAATCAAGGATCTCAAGGAATTTGTTGTTAAAGTATGCTACTGCTTCCTCTAAGGGGAGGTGTTTTAGAATAGACCAATTACATGAGTTTAGCCCTTGTTGGAATTTGGCAGGGTCAAAGTTTATATTGTTTCTAACCTTTCTGATTAAGGGTTGTTGGGAATTAATGGCTTTGTGCTTGATTACATATGTGAGAAGGTGATCGCTTAGGCCATCAGGGAGGGTACCAGAGGTGTACAGTTGGGGGTGACTATTTATGAGTACCCAATCAAGTATGATTTCTTTTTGGTTGGGTTTACCTATCCTGGTAGGGGTGGATATGATTTGTGTAAATGCATGCAGGTTAATATGGGTGGTTGAGGATTCTGAGGAACAGGTACCCCAGTCTATGTCTCCAAGTCATAGGGTTTCTTGGGGGTAGTGACATGATAGCCAGTGCAGGATATCTTCAAGTGTAGATATATTGTTACCTGGGGGTATGTACATACAGATGATATTAATGCATTTATTTTTATTAAGTTGCAATTTGGTGGCAAGAATCTCCAATTTATTAATTTGAGGTGGTTGTATTACATCTATGGTGACATTCAACTCAGATTTATAGAGTACAGCTACCCCACCCCCCTTCCTCGAAGCACAATCCAGCCTGTGTATGTTGTACCCAGGTGGTAACACTTCATTGTCTGTAGTGTTAGGTTTTAACCAGGTTTCAGATAAACAGAGAATCTCAGGTGAGTGGACATCCAGAAGTGCATGCAATTCATGTACCTTGTTATTAATGCTTCTAATATTGAGATGACAGGCTAGGAGAGAGCTAGTTGGCCTATTAATTGTAGGTGTGTAGCTTAGATTGCAAGTAGAGGGGGTATGTGTATCTGAAGTGGGTGGGCCAGGGTTGGGGTGAATATCACCACCAAGTATTAGGTTAAGTCTATACTTGGTGATGAATTTCAGGAATTTGTTTATTAGTTTGTGGTAGTGTTTGGATCTAGAGCTAATGTGCCTGGGGTTGAGATGTTGATAGACTGAACAAGATGTTGGATAGGACCTGGTACTGTAAGTATGGTTGAAGGTGGGAAGATTTACAGCTGGGGTGATAGTATGGCCATTCGGGACCTGAAATCTCATGAGAAACTGGTTTTCATACAAGGTAAGGAGATATAGTGCGAACAAGAGGGGTAGTAAAGAGGAGTATATCATTATCTGTGATTCAGCTAGTGAGTTAAGGAACTATTTTACCTGGTGATGCAACACCAGAAGATAGAGTGGTGAGGTAAATGTACTGGAAGGGGGATGGGAGAATGCCAGATGAAAGCTAATAGGTGTTATTGAAATGTAGGTAGAAGAATGGGGTGGGAGGAATTATCCCAGATGAAAGCAGATAGGATCTAGAAAGTGGGGGAGTGGCTATAGTACTATAAATTTAGAGGTACTGGGGGTGGGAGGGAATTGGGGGCAGGGAGGGGAGCGAAGAGAGCCTGAGCACAGCGAGGGTGAACGTAAACGGGGCTATTGCAGTTTACAAGGTTTCCTAAGGTGTCCTAAAGCTATAAGTTAAGTATTATAGTTCTTAATGTAAGAGTCAGTTTACTTAAGTTACACAGGAAGGAGGCAAACACTCAAGTAGAAAAAGAGCCCTATGGGTGACCAAAATGGTGACCTGCTTAATTACACAGGACTGTAAGTGAAAGCTTAACAAATGCTTTTTGTTTGCAACCTACTCTGCTTAAATGCTGAGAGAAACTGTTTGCAGTCCTGTAGACTCCGTTTTGTAGGGAACTGTAGAGTTCAATTAGGAAAAGAGAAAAGCAGAAATTCTAGGGTAAGCATGAAGGCAACAACATGCAGTTATTTTATAATAATACATTCAGAAATGTTTGATGGTGGGGGGGGGTAAAGTAGCATACTTCAGAATGAACTAAGATTTATAGCTAAGAAACCTAAGCAAGAGAGCAATGCAGTAAATAAACCCTTGCCAGATTTTAAAGATATTCCAGAAAAACTAAATTAATTGTTCACAATTGTACAACTGGAAAATTGCCAGTAAAAGCACTTCAGGTATAGCTAGCCCAAGTTATTCAAGTCATAAAAGCACTTCTTCAATGTGTGTGTGCAATTTAAACATTAAAAACACATGCAGCAAGTAGGAGCTCTGATTATACACTTTCTCTAGGTACAGTTTCAGTTTAAACACAAATATGACCATAGAAATTCAGTAAAGTCACTAGCTATTTATAGAGCCTCTGCAATAAAACAGAGCAGTCTGTGCAGAATCAGAATTTAGCAGCAGGTCATTCAGTTACACAAAAAACAGTAAAAGATCCATACAATGAAGAAACTTACACTGAGTCACACCAGGTCAGCCAAGGGGGGAAGAGAGAGGGAAATCCTAAGCACCTAGATTTGAAAATGATGCCTGCACTGAATTGTAGCAGTTTAACCTGTTTGAGGAAAGAGGGGTGGGGGAAAAGAGAAGGCAGTAGGAGTGGTTACAGGGAATACCCTGATTGACTCAAGACACCACACCAGAGGTAGTTGAGTGTAAGGGCCTAAAATCTGCACTCAGCACTATAATGTTATTTGCACTCAGTACTTTAATTGTAATGTTACTTTCACTCAGCGCTGTAATTCCACTTACGTTTAGCAGGAAAGACAGACCAACAGTATACAATTTTGGGAATTTGTACAAGGGTTACTTGTTCAAATGTCATGCTATTGCAGTTTACAAGGTGTTCTAAGGTGTCCTAAAGCTATAAGATAAGTATTATAGTTCTTAATGTAAGAGTCAGTGTACTTAAGTTACAGGGGAAGGAGGCAAACACTCAAGTAGAAAAAGAGCCCTATGGCTAACCAAAATGGTGACCTGCTTAATTACACAGCACTGTAAGCGAAAGCTTAACAAATGCTTTTTGTGTGCAACCTACTCTGCTTAAATGCTGAGAAAAACTGTTTGCAGTCCTGTAGACTCCGTTTTGTAGGGAACTGTATTGGTCAATCTGCTTAAATGCTGAGAGAAACTGTTTGCAGTCCTGTAGACTCTGTTTTATAGGGAACTGTAGAGTTCAATCTGCTTAAATGCTAAGAGAAACTGTTTACAGTCCTGTAGACTCCATTTTGTAGGGAACTGTAGAGTTCAGTCTGCTTAAATGCTGAGAGAAACTATTTGCAGTCCTGTATACTCCATTTTGTAGGGAACTGTAGAGTTCAAACTGAGTCACACCAGGTCAGCCAAGGGGGGAAGAGAGAGGGCTCTCTCTAGTAATGCAGTTGATTGTAGGCATGTAGCAGAAGCCAAACAACTTAGATCTTGAGCAGTTATAAATTCAATGATATGTACCTAACACTTATAAATACACAGAAACCCTCTATGCTAAGAGTTTAACACTGAATATCAATGAAGTGAAACACAATAGCACCCACTAACTGCAGAGACAGAGAGAGACCACAGTATTATATGAAACAAAAAGAAAAAATAAATAACTACAGAGAGACACAGACCAATGAAACAATTAAATACAGAGAAAAAAATGCAGTACAATCTTTAACACTGCAAGTTTGTACTTAACTCAGCTAGTAATGTAGTTGATTGTAGGTATGCAGCTGAAGCCAAACAACTCAGATGTGGAGCAGTAATAAATTCAAAGATATGTGAATAACACTTATAAATACACAGAAACCCTCTAGGCTAAGAGTTAACACTGAATATCAATGAGGTGAAACACAATAGCCCACCACTAACTGCAGAGACAGACAGAGATCACAGTATTCTTTGAAACAATTAAACAGAAAAATAAATAATTACAGAGAGACACAGACCAATGAAACAATTAAATACACAGAAAAATAAAATGCAGTACAATCTTTAACACTGCAAGTTTGTACTTAACTCAGCTAGTAATGCAGTTGATTGTAGGCATGTAGCAGAAGCCAAACAACTCAGATATTGAGCAGTAATAAATTCAAAGATATGTGACTAACACTTATAAATACACAGAAAGCCTCTAGTCAAGAGGTTAACACTGAATATAAATGAAGTGAAACGCAATAGTTCCCACTAACTACAGAGACAGAAAGAGACCACAGTATTCTATGAATCAATTAAATAGAAAAATAAATAACTAGTGAGGAAACACAGACCAATTAAACAATTAAATACACATAAAAATAAAATGCAGTACAATCTTTAACACTGCAAGTTTGTACTTTACTCAGCTAGTAATGCAGTTGATTGTAGGTATGTAGCAGAAGCCAAACAACTCAGATCTTGAGCAGTAATAAATTCAAAGATTTGTGACTAACACTTATATACAGAAACCCTCTAGGCTAAGAGTTTAACACTGAATATCAATGAAGTGAAACACAGTAGTCCCCACTAACTGCAGAGACAGAGAGAGACCACAGTATTCTATGAAACAATTAAATAGAAAAATAAATAAATACAGAGAGACACAAACCAATGAAACAAGTAAATACACAGAAAAATAAAATAAAATGCATTACAATCTTTAACACTGCAAGTTTTTACTTAACTCAGCTAGTAATGCAGTTAATTGTAGATATGTAGCAGAAGCCAAATAACTCAGATCTTGAGCAGTAATAAATTTAAAGATATGTGACTAACACTTATAAATACACAGAAACCCTTTAGGCTAAGAGTTTAACACTGAATATCAATGAAGTGAAACACAATAGCCCCCACTAACTGCAGAGACAGAGAGAGAGACCACAGTATTCTAAGAAACTATTAAATAGAAATAGAAATAACTACAGAGAGACACAGACCAATGAAACAATTAAATATGCAGAAAAATAAAATGCAGTACAATCTTTAACACTGCAAGTTTGTACTTAACTCATTTATTAATGTAGTTGATTGTAGGTATGTAGCCAAAACCAAACAACTCAGATCTTGAGCAGTAATACATTCAAAGATATGTGGAGGACTTGGTACGTATACCCCTTACTTAGATATACCAACTCCATAGCCATGCAACAGTAGGGAGAAATGAAAACAAATCATTACAACAAACCCTGGTCCTGTTGAATGCAGTCCAACATGGCTCTGAACACCCATAATGAAAAAATACAATAAAAAGCCATTCACCATAACTATACTTATGTAAGTTTGGGAAAGCCATGAGAGAAGTGTTTGAATCTTGTGTTACATTTTTACCCTTGACTGTCCCTGTGATTGTGACTATTTTCATCCTGACATTGGTGAATATTCCTATCTATCCTTTTATTTGTTTTGGGGAGGTGGGGAAAATTGGAGTAGTCAAAGAAAACCCATTCAGACCTAACACCCACAGTGACAGACACAATTCAAGACTGAACACTGTGTCCTGGAGTTATAAGGCAGAACTCTTACACTGAGTTACAACAGTGTATAATAGCAGGCATGTCTTCTTTTATTTGTTTTAATGACAAATGGTTTATTTATGTACTGGGAAAGCTCATTCTCTCAGAAATTTGAACAGAGAGACCTTGTAAAACAAGTATTTCCTGGTGAGTTACTAAGTTTCACAGGCTGCCTTGCTTAAGGGGAAAAAAGCGTAAAACAGTTCTGTCATCCATGTAAAAATCAGGTAAATGAAAACTAAATCAGCCAGCACATCATGTACATAATGCATTGTTCAAAATGTAATGCTATTATGCCATGTTAGAATTTGCTGAAACAGAAAAAAACATATGTAGGTTAGTCTAGAACATAATAAATGTGAAATAATTAAACAAATGCAGAAACTTGTGCACACAAGTACTAATATGTTGGCAACACCCTGCTCCAAGGCACATTATCTATAGAGTGACTGATGTCAGCTGAAAAACATGAATACGAGATTATAAACTTATAAACATGCAGCCATATTTTGAGGTACAAAGTTTTAGGGAAAAAAAAACTCTATAAAAAGTTATATTTATTGACTTCTAGTTTTGGAAATGTGGTAAGTGGTACCTTTCTAAATGCACAGGAATAATAAGCAAGTATTTCTGTTCATTTTTAATCTTTAGTTACTTTACTTTTCATTCTCAGACAAATGAAGATATACCCTAGTATTATATGCATCAGCCCAGAAGTGAAAAATGCCATATAAAAATGCACTTGACATCTGAATATTTCATCCTCCAAGAGCCTTATGGAGACATATGTTAATTTAATAGAAATAATAACCACTTTGGAGAAGAATAACCAAAAGGATGCTTCAACGCTAAACTTATTTTAACTTTTCTCAGTCTGCTACCTTGAATTAATTGATGGTATCATCCTGCAAAAAAATAGCAGATGTCCTCCTTAGGGGTGTTGGCACTGGATTTGGATTTCAGCCTTCAAGAAGCTGAGTTGCACATTAGTTTCCTCTGTGCCATACACAGCATCTAAAACAAACAAAAAAAAATGTGATGCTCAAGAAAGTAGGGCTATGAGAAAAAAATGTGTGCATGTTGGGTTCTGTGTGGGTACAGATGGAGTTTACATTATATCTTTATGTTGCAAATTGGATCTTTAAATCACGCTGACTCCAGCTATAAAAATAAACAATGAATACGGACATATATGTTTATAACCCAAACCCTAGGCTCATTAATTGCTCAAAGCAATTATAATCAGGTCTCAAACCCATGGAAAGGAACAAAAAAGTGGTGCTGTGGAAAACGTCATTTCTTACAAACATTTGTTATCAGGGTGCCAAGTTGCAAAGAGATAATGGTCTATCTGTACTCTGCTGATGGAGAAAAGATTGCTTCTCTGGGCAGCTGTGAGTATAGTGAAGAAAAAAAACAGCTCTAGTGCACCTTGCATTATACCCAGCCAAGTACAACGTTTTCTACTTCAGGGAGCCAAATTCAATAATTCTCCTGATGAAATTCACCCTGGGGGGTTCCACCTATGTCCCTCTTGGATGGGGCAGTAGGTGCTGATCATGGTAACAAGGGTAAAATTTGGCTACGCTTGTAAAGGCCCTCGGGCCATTAGGCTAGTGACTTCCTATGTTCCTATTAAATATGTACTGCCTCATGTAAGGATAGAACTTGGAAACCACCCATGAAAAACAGGAAAGAGTGCCTAACGCTAATAATAAGGATGATTTTAAAGCTAAGAGAATCTGAAGATATGAAGTGAGCATGAAACTACTCCTTAAACAACCATCTTAAATTTCTTTCAAGTTCATGCCCTTAATTTATGGGCAGTTTCTATCTGACCTGTGGCTAGTCCTATTACCCTTTTGATTATTTTAACCCCATGTGTCTCTCTCTCTCTCTCTTTATATTTATATATATACCCTGACAATTTCATATTCTCTATTCCCAGATTTTTTCACATCCTGCATAGGACGCAGGCAGTTCTCAGGCATCACTGCCAGTAGTTGGGAACCATGTGTTTTTTCATTATTACTCTGTAGTGAACAGTCTAACCTGACATGGCAATTTTGTGGTGGACATTTTCTTGATGTGGGTTCAGTATATCAGACAAAATAAGCTGAGCTTGCAATTGCAATCGCATTGAGCATAGCTCTCAGAAAAAACACTGCCGTCTCTTGACTGGGTATGACAGCTAAAAATGTGCTTTGGAAGAATTGCACATTGCCTGATATTACTATGTGACAATGTAAGATTGTTCAGTTATAGGTTTGTGACATGATCGTGACTATTATTACCAATGGCAGACACCAGTACAGTTCTCAGATCCATGATGCACATTTTTGACAGCACAATTGTCTGTTGCCACATGATGAACTCAAATTGCCTGCAAAATCTGTGAAAGTAATATTAATGCTTATTTTGAAGCTGATATCACAAAATTCCCACTTTGTCCTCCCATAATACTTAGCATACCATATGAGCTGTTCAGTTGTCTAGGTAGAGTAAATACCATGGCAACACCATTTTAAAATTATGGCCACACTTTCAAATATTTTAATCTATCTGTCTGCTTGGTGACCTTTCATTGAATGATTTGCACTGACTCAGAAAGGAAAACCATGTACTCAATGGATATTTGGTGGCTTTCCCTAGCCTGTGTTACACTGGCAAATTTTACTTAGAGTTTTAGATACTGAAGATATTTTTGTACAGGTTTTTGTCATTTAGTAAATCTTTGCATATTTATATGTCTGCTTTCCTGTTGTGTTTTCACATATCATACTTTATCTTATGATTGTTTTGGTCTTTTCTTAGGTTGGAATATCAAACAAAATCTATACTATTGGGAGCTGAAGATTTATTTCTCATGCTGCTTATGCAGATACAGATGTGAGAAATGGGTATAGTTTTTAGTGTGTTGTAGGCCATAAAGATTAATTTACACAAATCATATGAAATTATTAATCCCTTTCAATGTCAGTAAGCTAAATTGCCAAATCCAAAGAGACTGAAATTGTACCTGGTTCAGATTAAATGCACAGTCTTCTTTGCCTGTGAAAAATGCACTCCCAAAAAGTATGCAAAGCTGGACAAGGTTGCATCTAAGATGTTAGTGCTGCTCTCCATCCTTCATGGAAAAGAAGGTGCATTGTGATTCTGCGTAAGGATGCCTCTGCTGTCCTTGGAGAAGATCAAATTCACGGTCTGTTACAGCAGTAAAAGATAACTGCCATGGGAAGACAAGTATTTATTCCTCAATGTACTTGCATCCTTTATTAAAATTTATAGTGGACAGAGTGATTATGGCAGGGGAAAGTGACAACTTTGAGTCTTGGCTCTCTCGCTCTCACAAAAAAAGCCTTCAGTCTACAGTTTCTGATGGGAACCTATGGTAGTTGGGAACTCACACAAGTCTTGTCCCCTCAATTTGCACTTATTTCTCTCTGATACATAACATGTACAGTACCATCAATATTATAGTACTGGCAAGGGGCAGAACTGAGACAGTTCAAATATTTCAGTTCTCCTGATACCGTCTTTCACACCATTAGCTCCTAACTTGTCTTCTTTCACTGTTTTCTCTACCCACTGGAGTCTGGTGCGTGCATAACAATTATATTAAGCTGATAGAATTATCATGCCCAAAGGTCACAGTTATCTGGATTTGACTCAAAACAGAAAGAGTCTTAGCCAGCATGCAATTTATGTTGGATACATTTTTGAATTTCCACATAGTATGTGTTGGATTCTGACATCTTTTTAAAAATGTTATCAAACTTAACCTCCTCCTGAGAGACCTCCATCAGCTTTGTCCTTGCAAATGATACTTAAGCAGACAAAGATGATTGTCTTAAAGAAAACTCAGCTCAATATATTAAAGAATCATATGTAAGAGGTAGCAGTAATAAAAAAAACCTTTCTTAGCTAAAAATACAAGAAATCCCCAGAGCCATATAGGCTTTTGGCAGTAATAAAAAAAAAAACTTTCTAAGCTAAAATACAAAAAATCCTTAGAGCCGTATAGGCCTCTGACAGAGCTCTATATGGAATTGCTTCTGCGGGCGAAGTTTCTTTTATTCCAACATTTTACTACTCTTGGCAAGACCAGATGTTGTATACCTTCTCAGAAGTAAGTCTTTATTTCTCCTAATTTTAAACCAAAACATACCTTAATGTACCAGCACCCTATAGGACAATTTCACAGCTGAACACTGATTACAAACTCTATGTTTGGCTGTGGGCTAACAAGTTGCAGTTGCTTATGTTCTCCCTAAAACATGATGATCAGAATGATTTCATCCCACATTCAGTATTATCTTAGACGGAGAAAGGGCTTTTGATAATGTCCAGTGGCCCTACTTGCTTTCAGTAATGGAATATCTATACTTTACTTCTTTCCTTATTGAAGCTATCCAACAAATCAGAGTAACAAATTCAGTTAAAAATGGACATTTCTTTAAGATCTATAAATCTGTTTGAATGGCACTCAACAAGGGGGTACATTGTTTCTCTTACTGACTGATATCACTGTAGAATATCAAAATAATTTAGTGGCAGCCAATGCTGAAAAGCTCCCCATTTTTCCTATAGAGCTTTCACTATATAGGAATAGTTTACTAATTAATATTATTTACCATGAAATATTTCTGTGTATTCAGGGACTGATCTCACATTATCAGTGTTATATATATATATATTTATTTTCTTGTTTGTTAACTAGATAATTGGATTTGTATGAAAGCCCCTTTCAGACATGACTTGGGCTGTAGGCAGTAGCAATTTCAACAAATCAAGCAAACAGTATCATCATCATGACAACTGGACCACATCTACTAGCACAGCAACTGACATGACAGACCCATATAAGCATAACATTCAGAGAATAGATTACAAATAAAAATGGCAACTACATGGGAGGATATTACTGCCTTTACAACGTGTCTATTTTTTAATGATATATACACATCATTTTTTGTATCATGTTCAGCTCTGAAACTGCCTATACATCTGGTTAGTTTCTTCAATGATCTCACAAATTTAGGATATTTAATAGCACTATTCTCTCAGGACTTCAGATCTTCCTTATGGGACATGTAAACTCTCCTAAAAATTATATACCAATAACTTGCCATCTGACAATGTATAAATTATACACCAGAATTGAGGATGACAGAGTTTATAGTCATTTAGAAGAAAATTCAATCATGGGAATAGAACAAAAGGGTAATAAAAAAATTCATATGGGACAAAGGATGATTTGTTGAAAAATAAAGTCATAATTGAGAACTGTAAAAAGGGGAAGAATCTAACTATGGCATGAACTGATTACAAAAAAACATTTGACAGTGTCCCACATTCATGGATAAGAGTGCTTAAAAATGTATAAGATATACCCTACACTGATCAATTACATTACAGTGACTATGAAACAGTAGCAAACCACTTTGCAGTTAAGCCATGATAAAGGACAAATTATTATTCCAGGGATAAAAAATTCAAAGGGCGACATTCCAGGGTGTCTCCCTGTCACCACTGCTATTCTGCCTTGCCCTTAACCCATTAAGCTGTCTACTTAACAGATTAAGTCATGGCTATAATTTGGCTGCTAGAAAACAACGAAGTGTAAAGACTTTTCATCTTCTCATTGTCGATGATTTAAAACTGTATAGCTCATCAGATAAGGAACCTAGAACACAACTGCAAGTAGTCAAAATTTTTTCAGATGATATAAGAATGTCATTTGGTGTTCATAATTGTGCAAAAGCAACCTTTAGAGCAGGAAAGCTGCAGTACCAAGAAAACATTAGTTTGGGACAGGAATGTGATATAAAAGAACTTGAGCAAGAGGGAGTGTATAAATATTTATGAACTGATGAAGGCTCAGCAATAAAACATAAACAAATTTGAGTAAAACTTAGTAAGGAATATTTCAGAAGACTTAAATTAATTCTGAAAATAGCATTGATATCTAGGAACAAAATTCAAGCTATAAACCAATTTGCTCTTCCTGTCCTAACTTACAGTTTTGGAGTGAATGACTGGCCCCAAAAGGTGTTGGATAGATTAGATAGGAAAACAAGCAGGATGTTTCATGCTAATCAAATGATTTATAAAAATCAGTGCATACCAATGTTATATATTCCCTGTTCTGAAGAAGGTATGGGTCTCCTTGAAATTTATTACATGTATAGATCTGCAATCATGGGACTGCACACATATCTGCTGACCTCACAAGACCCAAATGTAGTGAAAGTTTTGAAACATGAGGAGAACAAATCTAAGTTGACTTCCCTCCTTAGTCTAGCAGAAGTATATCAGCATCAAGCAGGAATGGAAATCAAACCAGAAATAGATAAAAATCAGGCAGCAACTGAATGTGCCAAAAAAAAAGAAAGAATACAAGGTGAAGGATTAGATGAGAAGGCAAGAAATGTGGAAAATGTATAAATATAGTTGCAAGTGTAGAAAACTCCTGGAAGAACCTCATGTTGATCAGGATCGAACATAGGAATGGTTAAGGAGAGGCAAATTCAAACCAAAAGATGAAAAGTTAATATTGGTGGCCCAACATAGTGGGCTACGTACACGCTGATTTACAAAGTCCATTGAACATGTGGAAAAAAGAGACAAATGTAGATTTTGTAAAACAGAAGTGGAAACAGTCACACACCTTGTTGCTGGTTGTGATATACTAATGGCAGAAGGACTGTATTCTGAAAGGTATAATAATGTGACAAGGCTGTTGCACTGGGGATTGTGCAAACATTATGACACTGAAGTGGCTGAAAAACACTGGAAACATGAGCTACAAAGCATCATAGAAAATGATGACATGTACGTCACATGGATTCACCCATTACCAACAAATCAAAAGACAGATGAAGAAAAACAGATATAGTTGTCCATGAAAAGAAGACAAAAGTAGCATTGCATTAATCACTGAAATCGCTACACCCAGTGACTACAGTGTCTTGCATACAGAGAGACACAAAGTCATAAAATATCAGGATTTGCAGGCAGAAACAAGAGCAATATGGAAGAAAGATACCCAGACAGTTTCAATAGTGGTAGGAGCAACAGGTCTTATAAAAAAGAATCTACAATCATATTTAGATATGTTACCAATGGGTTTACTGTTTTTGGTCGAAGTTTCAGAACTTCGAACCTCACTTGTATGAACCCAGTTGTTCGAAGTACTGAAACTTCGAAAACTGACTTAAACCTCTCTTAAAACCTGGTTGCCTCGTGGGTTTTGGCATCTTTTCAGGCTTGTTGGCTGTTGGTGAAGCACCCACCAAGAGGAGAAAACGCTGAGAGAAGAAAGGAGCCACTTTTGAGACTTTAAGTATTTTTCCTCTGTTTATTTGCTAAGTTTTTCTGCATAGCCACCTATTTTGAGCATTTTCTGGCTTGTTAAATTTGATTTCTGCATTAGTAACTGTATTTAGAGCACAGCCTAGAGCTGTTTACTGAATTTCCTGTTTGCACTTATTTTTAAAATCGTTTTTTTCTCAAAACTTGCATTTTACCTGTCTTTGGCCTAGCACTCTTGTGTGGGGTCATTTACTGCACTGTTATAACTTGATACTTGTTAACCTCTGCTATCTCTGAAAAAACAAAAAAAAAATCTTGCTTTTTTCCCACTTTTCTGAGATTTAAAAAAGTTCAGTTACAGGCTTGCTGTTCTTGAACTGTTTGTAAGTTTCTGTGAGGCCATTTTTTGCTTGGGCTAAAGGAAAGTCTCTCTGTTGATCAGTGGCAGTGAAAAACATTGAGCAGCCTGCCTGCCCCTGTGGGAGTGGTTACTGAACTGTAGTTTTATTGGCCATTTTGGGTCAATTCCAAAACTCCTTCATCTTCCTCTCTTAAAACCCTCTTTTGCACGGTTTTGCGCGTTTTTGAGCATAGCGCAACAACGGGCAGCACCGCCTAATTGGGTTTAAACTATTCCTGGCTCCACAAAGTCTGCTCTTCACTTTTTCCCTTAGAACTGCTCTATCTCTCAATTTAAACACCATATTCTCATTCTAAGGCCCTTCACTGGTCCAATTAAGTAATCCTACAAGTTAGCACTATTAAACCATAAGCACTACTTACTCTTATACTCTCTACGATTACCCTGTCCTCTATTGGTCCGTCTTAAATTCTGTTTCCCTGTTACTCTAGCATGTCCAAAAGTCAGTCAATGGTTTCCTCTCCAGTCCAGCTGGTGAATCTGGGAATTTTGAGGCAATGTTACAACTGTCTCATGTACACGGACAACCCTCTCCTCCTCCAAACAGGTTCAAATATATGTGAGAGATGCAACTATTTAGCCAAACTGGAGGCTGAGCTCTCTCATCTCAAAACTGGTGTAACCAGTCAGGAGGAGAAGGTAACCTCACACAACACAATTCCAGTATCACATAGTCCCACCACATCAGCGAACCAAACACATAAATACACAAAACATACTGAGGCTCTAAATAAAAATCTACCTAAGCAACAGAGACCTCCAAAGCAGACATCCAAGCAAACGCTACCTCAAAACAAAACACACACAACACATAACCCACAAAGTCAGTGTGCCAAGCAGCCACAGCCCTTAAGGCTGAATAACACACCTGATACTCTTGTTATAGGTGACTCTATTGTCAGACACACTGATGTCCCGCTCACCAGGCTGAATAAAGAGAAGGTCACGGTGAGCTGCCTGTCGGGTGCTAGGATCCAACACATAATGCAAGCACTCAGGTCACTCCAAAGCAAATACAAATATGACTCAGTCATTGTACATGCTGGTGTGAATTACCTGAGATGTACCTCCCTGGACTACATGAAAAGAGATATAGAGGAGCTCTCTCATCATGTAGCCCAGGCTGGTATGACCCTGATCTTGAGCAGCATCTTACCCTCACCTAGAATGATGCCACAGTACAAAGACAAAATGATCGATTTTAACAATTGGCTAAAATTTTGGTGTCATTCAAAGGGGATCCAGTGTCTGTCAGCCTGGGATGACATGCTCGACAAGCCACGTTGCTTCGCTAGGGACGGCTTGCACCTGTCACCACTGGGCTTTCGGATATTGGCAAAGGCTCTTGCCACCCCCATAGTGCCTTTTTTAGACAAGGCTCAAAAGTCAAACCCACCCCCATAGACAGCACAAGGAACAAGAAACTAAGGGTAATGCTGCTAAACGCCAGAAGTCTTAACCTCAAGATGCGCGCACTCGAAGCTCTCCTCAGTATGGAGAACATCGATATCTGTGCAGTGACAGAAACCTGGCTCAAGGCTCCAGAGAGCACCCCAGCACTACCAGACTATACCTTGTATCATGCTTTTCGGCCCCAAAACCCGGACCGAACCACAAAAGGAGGGGGAGTTTCCATATTTATCAAGGATATCCACACCTCCAGGTTAGTGGCATTGCACGAAGTATCGGAGACCATCCATGTGCAACTAACAGTGGGCAAGACTGCTTTTCAGTTTATAGCATCCTACAGACCACCCTCTCAAAGTCAGGAATCCCATTCGGCTTTCCTGAAAACATTGGAGAACATGAAGATCTCTCTGAACACCATTATATTGGGTGACTTCAACTACCCAAACATTGACTGGGAGCACTACTCAAGCCCCAGCACCTTAGCCCAAAGATTCCTGGAAATTATAAACTCAAATGCTATGGAACAACTAGTCACCACTCCCACAAGAGGGGATAACATACTAGACCTGATCATTACCAACATGGGGACTCTATGCTCCACACCAGAAGTATATCCTTCATTGGTAAGATCAGATCATAAATTAATTTCACTGGATGTCCACATCCCGACCCCACCCCCAGCCCAGAAAACCACAGTGAAAAACTTCTCAAAAGCAAACTTCTCACTTCTCAAAACCAAAGTGGAATCCTTCAAGGCCCCAGGGCCAGTGGAAACTACAGCCCAAACTGCAGAATCCTATATAAATGCATTCTACGGACATCTCCAGGAATGCATGGATCATGCTATCCCAAACAAAACCAAGACCCAATCATCTAAAGGCAGGCGTCCAGTCTGGTGGACTCCTGCCATAAATAAACTGTACAACAGAAGGAGGAAGCTACTACATGATAGAGCAAAATCCCTAATAGGGAAGGCATCTCTGATCAGTACTGGCAAAAAATTACGATCCCTCATAAAATCCTCCAAGGCCAGCTTCGAGAGAAAAATTGCACAGGACACCAAAGACAATCATAAGGCTTTTTTCAGTTATGTTAGAAACCTGGGATGCAACTCCCAGACTTGTTCTGAGTTGATTCTAAACGACAAAAAATACACTGAACCCACAGACATCGCCAATATCCTGGCAGACAGGTTCAGTGCAAACTTCTCCACCCCCTCCCCCCCCAAAGAGCAAGTATCTATCCTGGCAGAGGGCTGCCTCCCAAACATCTCAGATGCTCAGGTGAAGGCTGCCCTCTCCAAAGCAAACAACACTGCTTCCATGGGACCAGATGGTGTCCCAGGTTGCGTCCTACATGAACTACAAGAGGAACTAATCCCTCAAATAAAACAGCTATACAGTCTCAGCCTTACTACAGGATATGTGCCCACAGAATGGCGTACAGCAACAGTGGTCCCACTCCACAAAGGTGGAGCCTCTACGGACCCTGGAAACTATCGCCCCATAATCCTGACTAGCTTAGTCTGCAAGGCTATGGAGAGGATCATCATGGAGCTCATAAACAAAGACATTGGGGACCTACAGACACTAGATCCTACCCAGTTCGGCTTTGTCAAGGGCAGATCCTGCCTTTTGAACTTGGTTGACTTCTTTGAAACAGTCACCAAAGCCATAAATGAAGGGAAGGTAGTCCACACAGCCTATCTGGACCTTGCAAAGGCATTTGACACAATACCTCACTCGGGCATCATAGATAAGCTATCCAGCTTAAATATAACCCCCTATGTCACAAGGTGGGTCGCAAACTGGCTCAAAGACAGAACCCACAGAGTGAGAGTTGCTGGAGCCATGTCAGACTCGAAACCGGTCACAAGTGGTGTCCCACAGGGTTCTGTCCTGGGACCACTCTTGTTCGGTATATACTTTTCCGAGGTACAGGCAAACGTGGGAGGACTATGTCTCACCAAGTTCGCAGACGACTGCAAACTGGGCGCCATAATCAACTCTCCAGCTGACACAAACATCCTTCAAAAAGGTCTCACAGAGACAGATAACTGGTGCCAGTGCCATGGTTTAAAGCTAAATGCCAAAAAATGTATAGTCATACCCTTTGGCAAAAACAATGTGCCCACAAATTACCACATAGGCGGAAACCCATTAAGTACAGAGAAAGTTATTAGAGACCTGGGGACCCAAGTTGATAGCAATCTCTCCTTTGAAAACCACATTGCCAAAGTGGTTAGAAAGACCTTCTACATAGCCCACCTCATCACGAAGGGTTTCACATCTAGATCAAGAGAGGTAATCGTGCCCCTTTATTCATCCCTCATCAGGCTCATCATAGAATACAATGCCCCTTTTGGGATGTACCTTACCCAACACCTGCAGCAATTAGAAAGACCCCAAAAGTATCTCAACAAGAGGATCAAGGGTCTCAAAAAGATGCCATATGCTGCTCGGTTAAAAAAACTCCAGCTCTACTCAGTTGCATACCGCCTACTTCAAGGTGATCTATGCCTGACATACAAAGCTATGTCAAATCCAGAATTAATGGACATGCTCCACCTCAGTAAATCTAAATCCCTTAGAGCCACACGCTCGAGGGACTTGAACCTCAGCACAAAAATAAATAAAACTTGCTGGAGGGACAGGTTTATAACTCAGAGGCTCCCTTCGCTCTGGAATAGAATTCCAGTTCATGTGAGGCAGAGCACCTCACTGAATCTCTTCAAGAAGAATCTCGATAAGTGATCGTAGGTTTGTCCCAGGGATTACTCCCGTGTCACTATTAGACAGAGGCACAGTAAACTAAACCTTAAAAAGGGCACAGTATACTCAAATCAAGGGGTGGCGTAAGCCATACAGAATCAGGCTAGGCTTATAATTGCCCCAGGGCAGATAGCCTAGTATGAACCTATGAACCTACGACTGTGGAGATGACAATACAGCGCAGAATGGGAATATTCCCTTTTCCTCATTGTAGTGCAATCTCAGAGTTGGTATATTTAAGTAGGGGTGTGTGGTGTTACATCCCCTCACATGGGGAGTGCAGGGGGGCTTGCTCCCCTGCAAAAGCTTGTTTTTGTAATATATTTTTATTTGTGAGGCGATTGGATGCCTAGACTTCAGCAAAAGTGCACTTTTGTTGAAGTGCACTTTTGCTGAAGTGGAGTTCTACTTTTCGTTTTCGGTTAAGTGACAATTTGTTGCAAAGTAGTAGACCTGTTACCAATATATGTAAATCCATATGAATTGCAGAAGGAATCATTACTGGGTACATTGTGGGTGCTGCAAAGAGCACTTCCGGCTCACATCAAAGATTGAAACAATACTAATTTAATGAACTTTAATTGTACTTTGACTTAGGAATGGGATCCATTCCCATCATGGTATTAGAAACCCAGAACTTGTGGAGAAATTAAAAGATAGTACTAGTTGCTGGTGAAGTCAGAGAAAAGTATCTTCTTAACGTAAGACTGATTTCTCTTATGACTCTAAGACATGTCTGTAACTCTGTATGATGTTCTTCGTTCCCCATTGCTGCAGTCCTAACTATTGGGTATAGTCCGCATCCAGTCGGCCCGAATACCAGAGTATAAGGCTAACGTCGGTCAGGGCGCATTAGACTGACGTCAGTACGTCAGGGTACTAATGCGCATGACCGACGTCATATCCTCAGTCTTTTTTGCCGCATGGTCCGATGCAGAAGCAGTTTTGCGAGTGCAGGTTGGCGTTCTGAAATATTTCCGAAACCGGAGTTTCAGACCGAAACAGAGTTGGCTAAGTACCCGTTAGAACATTTTGGTTTTTCTTGCCTCAGTATTTTACCGGATGTCAGAAAAAGTGAATAACTGTATTTCTTGTGGGAAACAGATACCTCATAGGGATTACCATACCTTGTGTATACCTTGTTTAGGGCCTGAGCACGACGTTGTTGGTTGCCGCTCTTGTGCTAGGTTTAACAAACGCACTATTAAGAGGAGGTTAGACTGTGCCAGGTTAGTGTTTGGGAAGCGTTGCAATTATAAAATGCCGTCGGATGCTCCGACGCCCGCTTCGGCCAAGAAGCGCAAGGACAAAACAGCGAAGCCTAGGGTTGATGAACCGGCAGTCCCGGACGTCGGTTCTTTAGAAGGCTCAGTGGAGCCAGAGGTTTTGCCAGGAGTTTCCATGGAGTCCCAGGCAGAAACTTTACTGTTACAGGATGTGCCGTCTCAGGAGGTAGGCCAGGCTGAGGGGGCTTCTCAGGTGACTGTTCTTCCCTCTCTTCCCAAGGTAGTTAGAGCTTCGCCTTCTGTTGCCAAAACTTCTTTGAGAGGTAGGCCTAGTTCAGCTTCAGTGGGGGCTTCTCCTAGCATTTCGGGTTCTGTACCTAGGAAACATATGCTTAAAATGGCAGAAGATTTGATTACTATGATTAGAGGTTCTATGCCCCCGCCTGATAAGAGGCCTAGGGTGGAACCGGAGTTTGATAGTTTTGAACAGTGTTCAGAGGCTTCAGAGTCTTCTGCGGAAGACTTGCAGGAGTATCCTACTTATTCTGATTCTGATGTGGATGATTCCACTCCTACAGCTTCTCCTCCTGAGGATTTCTCATTTTCAGAGACTCTGCATTCCATGAGGGAGCACTTTAAATGGGAAGGCCAGGATTACTCTGATTCAGGAAAAGGCTTAGGGAATTCTTGTTTTACCCCAGCATAGGCCCTTAGCTATTCCTCCTGTGTTGAATGTGGTGGAAGATGTTTTGCAGAGGCTTCCCTGAACCCTGACTCTTTGCCTCCTGCTCCTGTTAAGCCTGATAGGTATTATAGGGTGCCCGAAGCTCATAAGTATTTGTTTAAGAGTCCTAGGGCGGACCCAGAAACTATTTCTCAAGGGCCTAAAGGTGTTAAAGCTTCTGTGGTTAAAAATCCTGTTCCCACTGATAAAGAGGCAAGGGCTTTGGATAGGTGGGGAAAGAAAGTGTATACTTCTTCCACTCTAGCCATGAGAGCATTGAATTGTCAGTTTCACATGCTAAAATATCAGAATTATCTCCTTTCTCAATTGAAATCTAAGGTGGATGCTTTGGCGGAAGGTATTGAGTGTAAAGAGTTGCTGGATTTGGTTCATGTGTCTGAACAAGTGGGTAAGCATTCTTTGCAATGTGGTTTTGATGCTGTACAGGCCTCCTCGAGGGTGGCTGCTACTAGTTCTGTTCTTCGCAGGCATGCCTGGTTGAAGGATCAGAATTTAGCTGAGCATGTTAAGACAAGGATTTTGGATGCTCCTTTACAGTCTGATGTGTTGTTTGGATCGCCTGTGGAAGCAGTTTTAAAGAAAATGGAGGACAAAGCTAAGTCTATGCAAACTGTTAAAGATTTTTGCAGGTGCAGCCACCAAGTTTAGTAGAAATTGGCCTGCTAAGGGGTGGACATATCCTGCTTATGATTCCCAGTCTAGGGGTAGGTCTAGACGTGGTAGGGGCAGGGCTCAAGGTTCTTTTAGGCCTAGAACAGGGAGTTCACCTGCTCAGACTTCTGGTGAGGGCAGGGGTCAGTCCTTTCGTAAACAGACCCAATGACCTGTCTTTTCAGCTGCCAGTAGATTCCGTCTGGCAGCTCCTTTGGGAGGAAGACTGTCTCTTTTCAAAGAAAATTGGGATTTAATTACTCAAGACAAATGGGTGTTGGATATCATTCACCACGGTTACAGATTTTATTTCCATACAATGCCCCTTTCAAAGGCATGCCAGACGTTCCTCCTCCACAAAGAAAAGAGGCTCACAAGCAAGTTTCTCAGTTACTCCAGATAGGGGCCATTCAGCCAGTCCCTGTATCAGAAAGGGGCCTAGGATTTTATTCTCGCCTGTTCCTAGTACCAAAGAAGGGGAACACGTGGAGACCAATTTTGGATTTATCTCTCCTCAACACTTTTCTGGACATTCCCAAGTTCAAGATGTTGACGTTACAACAGCTTTTACCTCTGCTGGGCAAAGATCACTGGATGGTAACTTTAGATCTCAAGGAAGCTTACCTTCATGTGCCTATACGGCTAAGTTGCAGGAAGTATCTGCGGTTTCGAGCTGGAAATTCTCATTATCAGTTCTCTGCATTGCCCTTTGGCTTATCTACTGCCCAGAGTATTCACAAAGGTTCTGGCTCCAGTGATAGCTTACTTCAGGCTTCAAGGAATTCAAATCTATCCTTACTTGGACGACTGCCTGATTCTGGCTCAAGAAAAGGAAGACCTTCTACAGCATCTGGAACATGTCATAGCAGTGCTAAGATGCCTAGGGTATTCTGTGAACGAAATAAAGTCCAGTCTAGTACCCTCTCAAGACATGTGCTTTCTGGGTGTGAGACTGAATACAGCAGCCCAGATGGCCTTTTTAACCCCGGACAAACAACAGAGTCTATCACTTTACTTCCATCAACTATCTCATCAGTCCGTGCTGACTGCAAGGACAGTCCTTCAAGCATTAGGGTTCATGGCATCTTGTATTCTGGTGCTTCCCAATGCCAAACTGCATATGAGGGAGCTACAATGGTATCTCAAAAATGTATGGACACAGCACTGCCAGGATTTGGACACTGTCATTCAAATAATACCTTGCCTTCAAAAAGAATTTTTGTGGTGGGCTCAGGAATGTCACCTAAACAAGGGACTCTCTGTGACCCGGCCAGAGGTGAGTCAGATTTTAACGACAGATGCCTCGGACATTGCTTGGGGAGCTCATCTAAATGGAAAGTGGATACAAGACAAGTGGCCTGCCAGACTACAGCATCTACATATCAACATGAAGGAGATGTTAGCAGTCCAGTTTGCATTAATGGCTTTCAAGGAGTTGCTTCTTCCAGGGCAGGTGTTGATTCTAACAGACAACACAACTGTCATGTGGTACATCAACAAGCAAGGGGAACACATTCTTATCCTCTATGCAGGCAAGCAATGATTTTATGGGAGACTGCGCTAAGCTTGCAACTAACTCTTCAGGCAAGGTTTCTGCCGGGAGCACAGAACTCCTTAGCAGATGTGTTAAGCAGACAAATCATGGATCCCCACGAGTGGAAACTGGATCTTCATGTATTTCAAAATTGACAGTGTCATGGGGAACTCCAGACATAGATCTGTTCGCTTCTCCACTAAACCACCAGCTGCCACAGTATTGCACAAAGGGGTTTCATCACACAGCTTGGAAAGTGGATGCTCTGTCTTTCAGTTGGAAAAACCTTCATGTGTATGCCTTTCCTCCTCTGCCTCTTCTTCCAAAGGTACTATTAAAGGTCAGACAAGACAGGCCAAGGATGATTTTGATAGCTCCAGATTGGCCTCGCCAACACTGGTACCCACTACTACGGAGTCTGGTAAGGAAGCCTCCATGGCCTTTACCTCTGATTCCTCATCTGTTATCTCAGAAGGATGGTCATCTGCTCAATGTCAAGCTTCACTCTCTTCATCTAACAGCCTGGCATCTTCTGTGTTGAAACACAGCAGGTCTCAACTTCCTCAACAAGTTTTAAATGTGATTATGGAAGCTAGAAGACCTAGTACAAGGAAAGTGTACGCAGAAAAATGGAAGAGGTTTTTATTTTGGAGTACAGCAAAGAATTTGCAGGTTTCTGAGCCTAATTTGAGTGTGGCTCTTCAATACCTTACTGAGTTATTGGACAAAGGTTTGTCCTTCTCTTCCATTAAGATTCATGCTGCAGCGATTTCAGCTCACTATGATTGTGACCCACCATTGTTTTCGCATCCTTTGTTCAAGCAGTTTCTTAGAGGGGCAAAGAATATAAGACCCCCACGTAGAGCTCGTACTCCTGCTTGGGATCTCAATTTTGTGTTGGAAAAACTTACTCTACAACCTTTTGAGCCTGCGGCTACTGCTGAATTGAAATACTTGTCATGGAAGACTGCTTTTCTGTTGGCTATTACTTCTGCATGAAGGGTGTCTGAGTTGCAGGCCCTTATGGCAGTAGAGCCATTTTTGATTTTCCATAAGGACAGGGTATCATTACGTACTAATCCTTCCTTTATGCCTAAGGTGGTTTCTAGTATTGCTTTAAACCAAACTATTCATTTGCCTACTTTTTATGCAGACCCCCAAAATAAAGGGGAAAAGATTTTGCACACTTTGGATGTACACAGGCAATTGCGTTATTATTTAAGCAGGACTAAGGATTTTAGGCAGTCTCAGCAGTTGTTTGTTTCTTTTGCTTTGTGTTCACAGGGCAAGCCTGTGTCAAAACAAACTATTTCTAGGTGGATTGGCTTTTGCATTGCATTTTGTTATTCCCATCATGGCAAGGAGATTCCAGCTGGGATTAGGCCTCATTCCACTAGGGCTACTGCCACTTCAACAGCATTTCTAAGGGGGGTGGCAACTAAGGATATTTTGGAAGCAGCTACTTGGAGTTCAGTGCATACTTTCTCTAAACATTATCACCTTCCTATCTACTCTAAGTCTAGGGCTGGTTTTGCCACAGCTGTTTTGCAAGGCATGTTGTCAGCTCCTGCTTCTTTATGATTTGCCAGCCTCCCTTACCTCTGCTTTGGGATTCTACCCAATAGTTAGGACTGCAGCAATGGGAGCGAAGAACATAGTACAGTTTTGTACCTACCATAAATGTAGATGTTCGAGGATCCCATTGCTGCAGTCCAATACCTCCCTCCTTCCCCTCTGTCTTTAGGGGTGGTTGTGTAGGTGAGGTTACATGCTTATATTTTTTGTATATATTATTGTATATATTGTACATATTTTTGGTGCAGGTATTTTGGGCCTTGTCTTTTTAGGGTCTTCTGACATCTGGGGCAAGAAAAGACTGAGGATATGACGTCGGTCATGCGCATTAGTACCCTGACGTACTGACGTCAGTCTAATGCGCCCTGACCGACGTCAGCCTTATACTCTGGTATTCGGGCCAACTGGATGCGGACTATACCCAATAGTTAGGACTGCAGCAATGGGATCCTCGAACATCTACATTTATGGTAGGTACAAAACTGTACTTTTTGTGCTTGTATCTGACATTCTGGATTAGGCATTCTGGTCCAGGGTTTCTTCAGTACAACAAACCAGCTTCTCCTTGAACCTTACAGGGTCTTTATTCACCTGACTAACCAGTTACTACATTGTCAGGCTGGGTGTCCTGATTACTGAGATGATAGTAACATTTTTCATAAGTTTTTCTTGCGTGGTTAGTTCTCTACAACTTTCCATTTGACTGTGGGTATCGAAGGCTTAGTCATATGACTAGTGTCCCACTGTTCAATCTGTTAAATTCCCTAGTCTTGGATTGTAGACCATTATCTGATAGATAACATCAGCTATGTTTTGTTATGAGAAGATAGACTTCAATGTACTTATCAAACCACTTCTTGTAGTAACTGGTAGTTTAATTACTTCAGGGTACTTGGAGTAATAATCTTCACATGCTAGATACATTACTTGTTTGAACTTGAATACATCTCTGCTCACTCAGCTACGTGTATGTAAACATTCTGCACTCTTAGAGCAACCTTGCAACACATCAGTTGCATTACTTTTTTCCTGGGATCAATCTATGAGGGTTATTATGTCATGAATTATGCACATCAGTCTGCATGGATTTCTCTATCTGTACTGACTTTCATGGCAAATACATGATGTTTCTTACTCTTTTCTTGAACATCACTCTTTCCAGATGTGACTTGGGTATTCTGTCAAGCAACTTTTCTGTTTCCTGGTTAGGTATACATCTCTTGTCTGGTTTGGCCACTAATTCCTCCTTGAAGATAGAGTAATATTGACCTTCCTTTCTGAGAGATTATGTTTGTTTTTTCCAGGCTTTCATTGTCATTGCATTCTATAACTACTTTTCTAAGTCTGTAAACCAGTGTCAGTAGATCTATGAAATTCAATTACATTGTTGTTGCCATAGAGAACTATGAAAATAGGTTTATAAGTCCATAGGTAGTTACTAGGTATGCAGACTAGAAACTATTCTTGAGGAATGTAGCACAAAGTCCCAATTGTTAAGTGGCTTGCTAAAATACACAGTAAGTCAATGCCCACAAAATCAAATTATTCTTGTAATAAATCTTCATTTTGTTCGTGTAAATATGGCCTTCTCAGTTCATCTGATATATACAATTCCTTACCTGGTCTGTATGTCACTTACAGGCCATGCTTCTGCAAAGTAAGAAACAATTTTTGTAATCTCAGAGGTGCCTTTTAGAATAACTTTCTGAATATCCCTTACAATGGGTTTATAATGTCTTTCCAACTGTACATCTTTGCAGTAGACATATTTATGAAATTTCTCACAACCATAGACTATTGCTAACAATTTTTTTTTGTTCATAGCTTGTTTGTGTATCTGCAAATGCTCTTGATGCATAGGTAGCTCCTATACCATCATGTGTCTACAGTGGTGAGGAAATCATTCTATGTTGCGCAACTTATAAACAAAGGTATGGCATCTAAGTCAAAAGAAGTCATTGTTCCATTGTATTCGGCATTCATCAAACCTATCACTGAGTACAATGCCACCTTTGGTATGTACCTAATCAGGCATATCCAACAACTGGAGCTTCCACAGAGTTTCCTCACTAAAAGAATACAGGGTGTAAGTAAAATGTCCTGTGCAGACCGCCTCAAGGCCCTATCCCTGTATTCTGTCTCCTACAGACTTTTAATCACACTCTGATGGACCTCCTGCATATCCACAAAACAAACAGCACCATAATTACCTGTTCTAAAGACTTAAACCTTGCCTGTGATATAAATAGGACCTGCTGGATATGTATCCCAGAGACTACCCTGTTTATGGAACAGGCTTCCCATCCATGTGAAGCAGAGCTCCTCCTTGACCCACTTCAAGTGCAACTTGGACAATTGGATGGGAAACTGGAACATCATCCCTGGTTCATAGGTTCATAGGTTCATAGGTTCATACTAGGCTATCTGCCCGAGGGCATTTACAAGCCTAGCCCATAGTTTTGTGGCTTAAGCCACCCCTTTAGTATGGGGAACTATACCCATTATTTTGCTGTGCCTCTGTTGAGCAGTGACACTGAGGTAATCCCTGGGGTATATCTGCGATCTCCCATCCATTGGTCAAGATTTCTCTTGAACAAGGCCAGCGAGGTGCTCTGCCTCACATATACCGGGATTTTATTCCACAGCATAGGGAGTCTTTGGGTGATGAATCTATCCCTCCAGCACGTCCTATTAATAGCCGTGTCGAGGTTTAAGTCTCCCACCCTTGTGGCTCTGACGGATCTAGATTTTTTGAGGTGAAGCATATTCATCAAATCTGGGTTTGACATGGCCTTGTATGTTAGGCAAAGGTCACCTCTGAGCAAGCGGTGGCGACTGAATAGAGCTGGAGTTCTTTCAGTCGGGCAGCATAGGACAGATGTTTGAGACCCTTTATCCTTTTGGTGAGGAACTTTTGTGGCCTCTCCAGCTGCTGCAAGTGTCGGGTCAGATACATTCCGAATGGGGCATTGTATTCAATCATTGGTCTGATGAGTGATGAGTATAGGGAGACTATGACCTCCCTTGATCTAGATGAGAATCCCTTCATGATAAGGTGGGCAATGTAGAAGGTCTTCCTAACTACTTTAGCTACATGGGTGTCGAATGACAGACTACTATCAACCTGGGTCCCCAGGTCCCTGATAACTTCTTCTGTACTCAGTGGATTGCCACCTATTTGGTAGCTAGGGGTAACCTTGTTTTTCCCGAAGGGTATGACTATGCATTTTTGGCATTTAACTTTAGGCCATGGCTCTGGCACCAGTTATCCGTTTCTGTGAGACCCTTCTGAAGGATATCTGTGTCAGATGTGTTTTCTACTATGGCGCCCAGTTTGCAGTCATCTGCAAACTTTGTCAGCCATAACCCTCCTGTGTTTGCTTGTACTTCGGAAAAGTAGATGCCAAACAAGAGTGGGCCCAGGACTGAGCCCTGTGGTACACCACTTGTGACAGGCTTTGAGTCTGACATGGCGCCAGCAACTCTGACCCTGTGGGTTCTGTCACTCAGCCAGTTTGCAACCCATCTTGTGATGTATGGGTTAACATTTAAGCTGATGAGTTTTTCAATGATACCCGAGTGGGGTATTGTATCAAAGGCCTTAGCCAGATCGAGGTAGGCTGTATGGACTGCCTTTCCTCATCAATGGCTTTGGTGACTGTTTCTACAAAGTCAACCAAGTTTAGAAGGCATGATCTGCCTTTGACAAAGCCAAACTGGGATGGATCCAAAGTCTGCAAATTCCCTATGTCTTTATTTATGAGGTCCATTATGATCCTCTCCATGGCTTTGCAGATAAGGCTTGTCAAGCTAATGGGACGGTAATTTCCAGGGTCGGTGGAGGCACCGCCTTTGTGAAGTGGGACCACAGTTGCAGTGCGCCACTCCTGGGTACATATCCAGAGGTAAGACTATGATTAAACAGCTGTCCTAGCTGTGGGTTTAATTCCTCGTTGAGTTCGTGGAGCACACAGCCGGGGACACCATCAGGTCCCATGGATGCTGTGTTTTTGCTTTGGAGAGAGCAGTTCTCACTTGGGCGTTGGAGATGTTTGGGGGCTGCAATCACTTGGTATAGATATCTCTCCTTTTGGGGAGGGGAGAAGTTTGCACTGAACCTGTCAGCCAGTATGTTGGCAATGTCTGTAGGATCAGTAATCTTCACATCATTATGAACTAGTTCTGAGCATATCTGGGAGTTTCCTCCCAGGTTTCTAACATAGCTAAAGAAGGCCTTATGATTGTCTTTTGAGTCTTTAGCTATTTTTCTCTCAAAATTTGCTTTGGATGATTTTATGAGAGCTCTTAGTTTTTACTTATAGTGATCAAGGGTGTCTTACCTTTTAAGGATTTTGCTCTATCTTGTAGTAGCTTCCTCCTTTTGTTGTAGAGTTTGTTTATGGCTGGGGTCCACCAGAGTGGATGCTTGCCTTTGGTACAAAGAGTCTTTGTTTTGCTTGGGATTGCCTTATCCATGCAGTCCTGCAGGTGCTGGTAGAAGGCATTTGTAAGTGATTCAGCGGCTTGAGTACTGTTTTCCGTCGGCTCGGGGCCTTAAAGGAGACCACACTAGTCTTTAGAAGTGTGAAGTCGGCTTTCGAGAAGTTCTTTACTGTGGTCTTTTTATTTCAGGTGGGGTGGGATGAGGACCTCCAGCGAGATTAGTTTGTGATCTGATCTCACCAGTGAGGGGTATACTTCGGTGTTGAACATTGTGCTCCCATGTTCGTGATGATGAGATCAAGTATGTTTTCTCCTCTTGTGGGGATGGTGACTAGTTGTTCCATGGCATTTGAGTTTATGAATTCCAGGAACTTTTGGGCTAGGGTGTTTGGGCTTGAGTAGTGTTCCCAGTCTATATTAGGGTAATTGAAGTCACCTAGTATGATGGTGTTTGGTGATACATTTATCCCTCTAGTGTTTTCAGGAAGGCCATGTGAGGTTCCTGAGTTTGTGAGGGTGGCCTGTAACATGCTACAATTTGCAGAGCAGTCTTGCCTATGGTTAATTGCACCTGGATGGTCTCCGATGCATCGTGCGTTGCCACCAGTCTTGAGGTGTGGGTGTCTTTGATGAATATGGATACCCCCTCCTTTCTTGGTATTGTCCGGATTTTGGGGCGGAGCATGATAAGAGGTAAAACCTGATAGTGCTGGGGTGCTCTCAGGAGCCTTGAACCAGGTTTCTGTCACTGCACAGACATCGATGTTCTCCATACTGAGAAGGGCCTCGAGTGCGTGCATTTTGAGATTTAGACTTCTGGCATTGAGCAGCATTACCCTTAGTTTTTCCTTTTTGTGTTCTAGGGTGGTAGGTTTAGAATTTGAGCCTTGCCTAAAAAGGCACTATGGGGTGGCAAGAGCCTTTGCCAATATCCGGAATCCCAGGGTGACAGGTGCAAGCCGTCCCTTGGCAGCGTGGCTTGTCCAGCATGTCATCCCAGGCAGACAGACATTGGATCCCCTTTGAATGACACCAGAGTTTAAGCCAATTGTTAAAGCTGATCATCTTATCTCTGTATTGTGGCATCATTCTTGGTGAAGGTAGGATACTGCTCAAGGTCAGGGTCATACCTGCCTGGGCTACATAATCAGAGAGCTCCTCAATGTCTCTTTTCATGTAGTCCAAGGAGGTGCGTCTCAGGTCGTTTACACCAGCGTGGACAATAACTGAGTCATATTTGTACCTGCTGTTGAGAGACCTGAGTGCTTGCGTTATGTGGCGGATTCTAGCGCCCGACAGGCAGCTTACTGTGACCTTCTCCTTACTCAGTCTGGTGGCGGGACGTCAGTGTGTCTGACTATGGAGTCACCAATGACTAGTGTGTCTGGCATTGTGTTTGGCCTTAAGGGCTGTGACTGTTTGACACTCTGACTGTGAGGTCTATGTGTTGCAGGTGTTGTGTTCTGAGGTGGTGGTTGTTTGGGTGTCTGCTTTGGTGGCCTCTGCTGTTTTGGTAGATTTTGATCAGAGCCGAGTATGTCTTTGTGTGTTTATGTGTATGATTTGAGGTTGTGATGGTACTATGTGAGACTGGGTCTATAGTGTGTGTGGTAACCTTCTCCTCCTGACTGGTCTTGCCAGTCCTATGGCCTCCAGTTTGGCCGTATAGTTGCATCTCTCGCATGTATTTGTGTTTTGTGGGAGGAGGAGAGGGTTGTCTGTGTACATGAGGCAATTGTAACATTGTCTCAATATTCCCAGGTTCACCAGCTGAGCAGGAGAGGACACTAGCAACTGATCCCTCGACATGCTAGAAGGACTAGACAAAAAACTTTAAAAGAGATTCCGGGGACGTGGTGACCGAGAAATGGGGTTTGCCTTTTGGGGTGCTATCTATAAGAGTGCCGTATCAAGGTAATAAGTACTGTAGGAACAAGTGCTAGGTTTAACAGATAGAGAAAAGTCTACTTGGAGTCAAGTAGAGATGATCTTTTTAGGTATTAGAGAAAGTGCTAGTAACAGGGATGCTCAAAGGTAAGATTGAAAAGAATGCACTCTGCAGTGTGCACTAGAGAAGTTAGATATGAAAGTAGGTAACTTGAGTTTTACCTGTTTAAAAAGTTAAGGTTTAGTGGAGAGTTACTATTTTTAAAACAGCAAGATGGACTGAAAGGGGTGGTTACTTTTGTATTTTGGTACTATGAAATACTGTAGGATGGCCAATAAATTTAAATAATTGAAGGGGTGGGATTTCAAAAGTGATGGTTTTGTGATTACTCACATAAGCCAGTGAAAGTAGAGAGAAATGAGATATATGGTCAGATTAACATAAGAGGCGGGCAACTAGAAAGACAGTGGTATTTAACAAGACAACTTAAATGGGTGGGAGGGAGGGAAAAATTCTGCCTGACTCAGAACAGAGAGAGCTGTGGTCTCTTTTGAAGTTTTAATATGCTGTTAAACAGAATGCAAGCAAAACACAAGGTAAAGAAAACAAACTACAGTATTCAAAATATAGAAAGACAACACAGAAATACAAAAAATAACAGCAAACTAACCTTTCCTTCACAGCAAAGTGTAGCAGAGTCTGGATGAGCCTTTTGGTACCAATGTCTCTAATGGACATAGGTAACCTAAAAATGGTTTATCTGTCAGGCCCATGCTTACACTTATCAAGGGTATCAGAACTTGTTAGAGATTTGGGATCCATGGCTAGGCTTAAAAAGGCCCTTGTGGTCGTTAGCCTAGTAAGCACCTAAGAACCTATACCATTCTGAATGGCATCTTGCCATACACCTTGTTTATTTACATCATAATATTTCAACATAGGCTTTTCTAGTTCTTATATTCTTAAGCATTTCAAAGCTCATTTCTTCCTCATGGCTCCATTCAGTGTTATATCTTGCACCTACAGCTTTCAAAGAGGCACATTAATCTCAGACATGTTAAGTATAAACTTTGTAAGATACTTTATCAGTCTCCTCTCATGTTCTGCTTGTGTCTGTCTTTACAGTAGCGGGTTAAAAGTTATCTTCTTAATGCATTCTAAGCCTTCAGTCACTCTTGCAGCTATTGTTTGAAATTGCTTTGGTAATGATAGGATACCAAATATAAGTATCAGGAATCATTATCTTCTCGAGATATGTTAAATATATGCACATTAGATTTTTCTTCATCTGTCTTTATCTGACAGAATCCCTGATTTGCATCTTATACATAAAACAACTTAGCATGTGGCATAATAGAGACATCTTCTTCAGCCATAAGCAAAGGGTGGTGCTGTCTTTTAATTTCCTTATTCCAGTCTTGTAGGCCAGTGCAAATAAGAATCTTTTCCTACTGCTTAGTAGTGGCCATACTTTTCCTTCATTCTTTCTCTTTGTCTGTTCCTTAGTCACACTCAGGCTTTCCATTCACTTTAATTCCTGATCAGATCTACACCTGAGAGCTACTTGTAGTTTCCTTGAAATATCCATTACTGACCACCCATCTGCACTTGTTTTAATATGAAATTCAGTGGCATTCAGCTGGTAAGTTACCCAGGCCTGAAAATAAAGCAACATAGTCATGTAACAAATCAGTGATGTGACTCTGTATGATATTCAAAATACCTGTTTGACTGTTTATGTACACATCTACTCTCTCTGTGCTCACATACTGAGAATACATTTTTCAATGCCCAATATTATTCAAGAGAAATAACCCAAAATATCAACTGATTTATTATTTAATCTGATATACAGATCCAGAGCTACTGTTTAGAAGGGAATACAATCAAAATGAGCCCCTGAACTGCAACTTCTATCATTTATAGCACTACAAATGGCCGATTATTTATAAACTTACAATTCATACAAAAGCACACAGATACATACATACATAGTTTTCTGCCTTTATAAACTTACAATTCATACAAAAGAACATAGATATATACATAGTTTTCTTCCTTTTTTGTAACAATTATATTACTTACAATTGCTCTAACAGTGCGTTAATATTATTACTTATCTTGTCTACACATTTTGTTTAATTTCTTAACGCTGTATACACATCTGTATTTCCCTTAAGTGCGTATGGACTGGCTGAAAATGCTTTTTCTGCTGCTGGTTCAAGGGGTTCCAAATGTACTTAGATTATTGCCTTCATTATCTTTATCTTTTCCTTATCTTTGTATTCTGCAGCTCTTAAAGCTTTACTTCAACAGAAAGAAAAATGTAGCTGTAATGACATGTTTGCTTATTTTGAGTATAAACTATTTCTGGAATTCACAGGCCTGTTCTCAGATAAGTTCAAGTCATTGTCTTTAGATACTGATACTGGCATTATTATACGTCTAAGATTCGTGTTATGTTTAAGTTGATCTAATACTTGTCTAATGCTTATGCACTGTTTTACTTACTGTAACTAGGTCATGACCAAACAAAAAAGCCCAAGCGATCCAGTTTGCTTACCTATAAAATAAATAAATAAAACTTAAACAAAATAGTTGTCATCTCTATCTAGTGACAGAGTACTTGGGGAAAGAGCCTTTTCTGTTGGGTCTTCTATCTGATTCTTTATCCCAGGATATGCCCTACAGAATTGTGGGTGTTCCTAGGGAGACCTTTACAACTTACCTGGGTATCTGGAAGATGGATCCCAGGTGCCTGGTATTGTGAACTATAATGCACCATATGTTCTTTGGGGAAGAATAAACTTTGCCTACAGATGTGGCTGAATTGCTCTGTTGTGTTCATAATACCTCTCTTTGAGCGTTGAAACATTTTTATTCCCCCAATTAGAAAACCCTTTCATCAGGTTTATTATCTCACTAAGAGCATTATCCTCTTTATCTACACCTGCTGACACAGAAGAATCATCTTCATCCTGTATGAAATTGATGTAGGACTGTGCAAGTGCTTTATAACACTCCACTTCTTCCTCAGAATCCTCATGCATTTTGCTACTTTCTTTTCCCTGTGGAAGATATAAGTTCAGCTAACTGTACACAGCTTTAGGTGAAAGGTCTAGTAGGAATAGAGATTCTAAATGGAGATGAAGGTGATTGTTTTTTTCTAGGTAGCTACCCACTTCACATATTTCCCAACTATTCTTTTGCAATCTTTTGACAGGATGAGCAATTATGGTGAAGGAGAGAGATACACACTTAACATACCACAAACAATACCAACTGCAGGTGTAAGTGAACAATGCATGTTAGCAGGCTAGGTTGGAGGGGTGAAGAAGAGGTTTGGATATTACACAACTGAAGAAGTTAGGGCAAGAAAAATAAGGAGATGGCATGCTGTAGAGGCTGGGGGTCTTGTGAGAGTTATTTACAGTGTATGCAAATGTTTGGAGGGCCTACTTCTGCATCAGTAAAAGTTTTCAAAGTGTAAGTGGAACCATATGTGACAGTAATGGAGTAGTATCTAACCTTTGTCATCAAAACAATAAGACTGGTGTAGTTTTAAGAAAGTTATCTAGACATTAGGAGATTATATATGTCTGTGGGTATTTTATTCTACGAACTGACGAGAAGAAAGAAAACAAACCAGTAAATTCACCAACGAGGTCCCTGTCAGCAAAATAACTCCACAAAATGATCCTTAACGCGATTTATTCATAAAAAAACACCAAGCGTTTTCGCCACAGAGTTCTGTAGCTTCTTCAGAGGAAGTGTAGAATAAAAAGGATGCACTCCATATATAACAAGAAATACAGGAAGTGACATCTTCCAGTATCCTCAAATCCATTAATTGTTAAGTTAAAAACAAACATATGGAGGTGTACATCTGTATATATTTTTATATTTATAAAAGTTAATACAATTAATAAAAACATGAATATAAACACATGTATAAAAAGTATGTGCACCTTAAATACATTTTGCAATACATTTTAAAAAAAGCGAACGGGACCAGCTAGAAAGTATAGTCGGATATCTGTCATACAATATACAAATTGCTACTTTGTCTGTTATTAAAACAGTAGTTTGTATGTAGAAAAATATTTTCACAACCCAAAAACAACATAAGTTAGATTGATTTAACGTCAAGAATAATCCCCATTTGTTGTTGATACACAAAAGTTTCGTATATGAAGCATTATATACTCCAATACACACTTGTCCACAAAAGTAAGAACATTTTCTACATTGTTTTTGTTATTTAATGCCACACTCTAAGTAGCTAACTAAAACCAAAGAGTTCCTCCATTCTGTGGTCTATCTAAGATAACTCCTCAGTTTCAATACTGGGGCTATATTACAGTTACTATTCAAGCCAGGATGCCTAAACGCATCCAGTCGTAACTGCCATTCTAATTCTCGATTCTCCAAGATTAGCGAGAAAGGGCCACCCCTCATCTTCAAGGGCACTTGATCAATGGCCATAAACTGAAAACTATGGCCTGGGTTTGAACCTATGTGTTTTGCCAATGCATTGTCGTTTTTATCGTTCTTGATGGCATACATATGTTCATACATTCGGTCTCGGACCCTGCGGTCCGTTTTTCCGATGTAGAATGCTTGGCAACAAACACACATGGCTATGTATATAATAGATTTACTTTCACAATTTAATGTGAAACGAATGTGGTACTTTCTATCCCTGACCGTAAATATTTCACCTATTCTGACCTTGTTACACAATTTACAAAAACCACATTTAAACATACCTCTTCTTTTCTGAAATATGTTTTGCGGTACATCTCTCTGTACCAATTCCTTCAAATTATATAATCTCTTAAAGATGAACCTTGGTTTATTTCCCAGTTTGTCAGCCAGGAGTGAGTTTGAAGAAATAAAATGCCAGTTTTTACGTATTATGGCCAAAACCCCTCTAGAATTCCTACTGAAGGTAGTAATAAAGCTCAAAGAGTAGTCACGTTCTTCACTTAAAATTGTAAGTGTGCCTGTCTCCCCATTGTCCAAATTGGTCTCAGTAAATACTACATTAGTGATGGGGTCAGCATCAATAAGGTCCTGTTGGGATAGTAAAGGTTTATAAAAACCATTTAATCTCTTAGTGGTCACTTCTTCGACCAGGTCTAATAACATTTGGTCAGGGTACCCTCGGTTGCTAAACATTTCTCTCAATAATTCACATTCTTTTGTGAAATCGCTCAACGTACTGCACATTCTTCCTGCCCTCACCAGTTGTCCTTTTACTATAGACCGTTTCTGTTGAAACGGGTGGAAACTAGAGAAGTGCAAGAATGAGTTGCAGTATGTCGACTTTCTAAATACTGTTGAGGTCAATCCTCCACTTGCCAAGTCCTTTACTAACCTGACATCGAGATAGTCAATCTCACATGTTGAAAATTTAGATGTGAATTTTAGGAATTCTGTTGTTGAATTCATAATTTCGACTAGGCCTGCGGCTTCTGATTCTGAGCCCCTAAACAGTATAAAAATATCGTCCAGGAACCTGGTGTAGAACACAGTAGATTCCATTATTCCAGGAATCTTCCTTAAAATGTTAGCTTCCCAGTACCCCATGACGTAATTGGCTACTCCTGCCCCACAAGGGGAACCCATCGCCACACCACGTTTTTGAAGGAAGAAGTCACCATTAAAGGTGAAATAGTTAGAGGTTAAAACGATGTCAAGTAGTTCTGTTACCAAGTCCACTTCTAACTTTGAAGCCCCTGAAGTCGAGCATAGAACCAGTCCACTCTACCGCTTCTTGATGGGGTATACAAGTATATAAGTCTACCACATCAATGGTTAAAAAATTGTTTTCCCCATTGTATGGGACATCGTTAATGTTGCGAAGGAAAGACCACGAGTCTTTACATATACTGGGGATGGCTTTAATGTACTTGTCCAAAATGTTGGTAATAAGTTTTGAACAAGGGTATGTGATAGACGACCTCCCATCTATCAAAGCTCTCATAGGAGGGCTTTTAATGCTCTTATGAATCTTAGGGATTCCAAACATGACAGGTATTTTTGGACAATTTATGTCAATGTAGTTGTATAGGTCTATATCAATTTTTCCGGTCAGGAATAAATCCCTAAAATAACCTCTAATCCTATGAGTTTGTCCATTCACCTCGTTCCTAGAGGCCTTAATGTAGGCATCAGTGTTTAACACCCTAGCCATTTTCTCATTGTATGTGAGATTATCTAATAGAACCAAGCCACCTCCCTTGTCAGGTTTTATTAAACGTACTGGTAACCGACAAAACTCATCCAATAACATAAGTTGTTCCTTGGAGATGTTCGAATTACCTTGGTTTACTCTGTCGATGTTATTACTAGCGAGGTGTCTGAAATCTACTTCACAGATATTCTCAAATAGTTGTAAATCTGCATGTAATGGTGGGTTGAAAACACTGGCTAGTTTTAAATTTGACAGTCCATTGCCACACCCTCCAGTATTTTGGTTGTCCACATCGTTTTGTTGATTGAACAGTAACTTTAAGTTCATTTTCCTTACAAAACATTTCAGTTCAATAATTTCCCTGGATATACTCCCAGAGCTACTTGGAACAAAAGAATTACCAAAGGCTAGTAGTTCTATTAGTTGCTCGTCAAGAATAATATCAGAGAAGTTATAAATCTTAAAATCTCTGTTCCTGTTGGTGAGTATGACAGGGGAGTCATGTGCAGTATGTGGAGGAGGTGAATTACAGACTATTTGTCCATCAGTGTCAAACACCATTATTGATTCTTTCTCCTGTTCGTATAAGGCCTGTTGTTGTGTTGGCCTAAAAAATTGTTATTGCCATTACTGTGATTGACTACATTGTTAGTACCGCCTGAGTTGTTCTGGTTATTACCAGACCCACCATAATTTCTAGCAAAACCTTTTATTATATTGCTCCGTCTTGGTCCTGTACTACTATGGGCCTCATTACTCTCCTCTATTATATCATCCAAACCTCTCCTGTCATCCACTGTGTCTAACGTCTGACTATCACTTACAGGGCTTAGTCGAGTAGATTTAGGTCCATTCAGTCTGGGATAAGCACAATTGTTAGAGTAAGCTTCCCTGTCTCTAACAAGTTTTTTACTTTTATTGGACTTCAACTTGAGTAACAAGGTGTCAATACTAGATAGGATCCTACCATAATCAAATTTGTATCTGGTAAAGTCCAAGTCTGTTTTTATATCGTTATCCAAGCTGTTGATTTCATCCATTAGTAGGTCTATGTGTTGTGCATAGTGCTTAATAATAAGTTCCAACAGTTGAATCCCCTGCTGTTGGAAAAGTGATTCCAAATCAGTGAAAAAGGCCTGGTCAGTTATTAAGCCAGATGGTACAAAACTATTACGTAGCCCTTTAGGTATTAGATTCTCGCTAACACATTGTTTAAAATAAGCAGATTCTAACTGTAATTTTTTCAACTTAAGCAGTTTAGAATCAAATTATTTCAATTTATCTGCTAAACATACATTTCTACTGTTTAATACATCATTATTGGGTAGCATATTTGGCTGTCCAAAAGTCAAGTTGGCAGTATCCAGTAGCCAACCTCCTAAATCTGGCAAGCCAGAATTTAAAACATCAAGTCTGTTGTTAAAACTCACTGTTTTAATTCTGTCAGTCCGTAAATTGGGGCGTTCATTAGTAACAGCAACGGCATAGCTAGCTGGACGTCCTGCCGTTTCACCGGTTGGAAATCCGTCACCAAGTGGTGAGGCAATACCGTCCGTAATGTTAGTTAGCCCCAAAGTAGTACTATTAGATGATTGTTGGCGTTCCGCTTGTCCTGCCGGAATCCAGTCATCAAGGCTGGCTTGGCTCAAAGCTGTAAGATTTTCAGCATTAGAAGTTGCCGCTCTCGGCATCCGTATAGCGGCTTGTATGTCGTCTATCCTAGTATTAAGCTGGTCGAGTCTCTCAGTTAGTCCGGCAAGTAAGCCGGCAAAGTCAATGTTGGTGTTGTCATTACCACCTGCCATGAATTAGTGGAGCAAGAAGTGCCGAACAAACAGGACGCCTCGTATAAACAAACCACGAACTGACGAGAAGAAAGAAAACAAACCAGTAAATTCACCAACGAGGTCCTTGTCAGCAAAATAACTCCACAAAATGATCCTTAACGCGATTTATTCATAAAAAAACACCAAGCGTTTTCGCCACAGAGTTCTGTAGCTTCTTCAGAGGAAGTGTAGAATAAAAAGGATGCACTCCATATATAACAAGAAATACAGGAAGTGACATCTTCCAGTATCCTCAAATCCATTAATTGTTAAGTTAAAAACAAACATATGGAGGTGTACATCTGTATATATTTTTATATTTATAAAAGTTAATACAATTAATAAAAACATGAATATAAACACATGTATAAAAAGTATGTGCACCTTAAATACATTTTGCAATACATTTTAAAAAAGCGAACGGGACCAGCTAGAAAGTATAGTCGGATATCTGTCATACAATATACAAATTGCTACTTTATCTGTTATTAAAACAGTAGTTTGTATGTAGAAAAATATTATCACAACCCAAAAACAACATAAGTTAGATTGATTTAACGTCAAGAATAATCCCCATTTGTTGTTGATACACAAAAGTTTCGTATATGAAGCATTATATACTCCAATACACACTTGTCCACAAAAGTAAGAACATTTTCTACATTGTTTTTGTTTCTACATACAAACTACTGTTTTAATAACAGATAAAGTAACAATTTGTATATTGTATGACAGATATCCGACTATACTTTCTAGCTGGTCCCGTTCGCTTTTTTAAAATGTATTGCAAAATGTATTTAAGGTGCACATACTTTTTATACATGTGTTTATATTCATGTTTTTATTAATTGTATTAACTTTTATAAATATAAAAATATATACAGATGTACACCTCCATATGTTTGTTTTTAACTTAACAATTAATGGATTTGAGGATACTGGAAGATGTCACTTCCTGTATTTCTTGTTATATATGGAGTGCATCCTTTTTATTCTACACTTCCTCTGAAGAAGCTACAGAACTCTGTGGCGAAAACGCTTGGTGTTTTTTTTATGAATAAATCGCTAAGGATCATTTTGTGGAGTTATTTTGCTGACAAGGACCTCGTGAATTTACTGGTTTGTTTTCTTTCTTCGCCAGTTCGCGGGTTTGTTTATACGAGGCGTCCTGTTTGTTCGCACTTGCTCCACTAATTCATGGCAGGTGGTAATGACAACACCAACATTGACTTTGCCGGCTTACTTGCCGGACTAACTGAGAGACTCGACCAGCTTAATACTAGGATAGACGACATACAAGCCGCTATACGGATGCCGAGCGCAACTTCTAATGCTGAAAATCTTACAGCTTTGAGCCAAGCCAGCCTTGATGACTGGATTCCGGCAGGACAAGCGGAACGCCAACAATCATCTAATAGTACTACTTTGGGGCTAACTAACATTACGGACGGTATTGCCTCACCACTTGGTGACGGATTTCCAACCGGTGAAATGGCAGGACGTCCAGCTAGCTATGCCGTTGCTGTTACTAATGAACGCCCCAATTTACGGACTGACAGAATTGAAACAGTGAGTTTTAACAACAGACTTGATGTTTTAAATTCTGGCTTGCCAGATTTAGGAGGTTGGCTACTGGATACTGCCAACTTGACTTTTGGACAGCCAAATATGCTACCCAATAATGATGTATTAAACAGTAGAAATGTATGTTTAGCAGATAAATTGAAATAATTTGATTCTAAACTGCTTAAGTTGAAAAAATTACAGTTAGAATCTGCTTATTTTAAACAATGTGTTAGCGAGAATCTAATACCTAAAGGGCTACGTAATAGTTTTGTACCATCTGGCTTAATAACTGACCAGGCCTTTTTCACTGATTTGGAATCACTTTTCCAACAGCAGGGGATTCAACTGTTGGAACTTATTATTAAGCACTATGCACAACACATAGACCTACTAATGGATGAAATCAACAGCTTGGATAACGATATAAAAACAGACTTGGACTTTACCAGATACAAATTTGATTATGGTAGGATCCTATCTAGTATTGACACCTTGTTACTCAAGTTGAAGTCCAATAAAAGTAAAAAACTTGTTAGAGACAGGGAAGCTTACTCTAACAATTGTGCTTATCCCAGACTGAATTGACCTAAATCTACTCGACTAAGCCCTGTAAGTGATAGTCAGACGTTAGACACAGTGGATGACAGGAGAGGTTTGGATGATATAATAGAGGAGAGTAATGAGGCCCATAGTAGTACAGGACCAAGACGGAGCAATAGAATAAAAGGTTTTGCTAGAAATTATGGTGGGTCTGGTAATAACCAGAACAACTCAGGCGGTACTAACAATGTAGTCAATCACAGTAATGGCAATAACAATTTTTTAGGCCAACGCAACAACAGGCCTTATACGAACAGGAGAAAGAATCAATAATGGTGTTTGACACTGATGGACAAATAGTCTGTAATTCACCTCCTCCACATACTGCACATGACTCCCCTGTCATACTCACCAACAGGAACAGAGATTTTAAGATTTATAACTTCTCTGATATTATTCTTGACGAGCAACTAATAGAACTACTAGCCTTTGGTAATTCTTTTGTTCCAAGTAGCTCTGGGAGTATATCTAGGGAAATTATTGAACTGAAATGTTTTGTAAGGAAAATGAACTTAAAGTTACTGTTCAATCAACAAAACGATGTGGACAACCAAAATACTGGAGGGTGTGGCAATGGACTGTCAAATTTAAAACTAGCCAGTGTTTTCAACCCACCATTACATGCAGATTTACAACTATTTGAGAATATCTGTGAAGTAGATTTCAGACACCTCGCTAGTAATAACATCGACAGAGTAAACCAAGGTAATTCGAACATCTCCAAGGAACAACTTATGTTATTGGATGAGTTTTGTTGGTTACCAGTACGTTTAATAAAACCTGACAAAGGAGGTGGCTTGGTTCTATTAGATAATCTCACATACAATGAGAAAATGGCTAGGGTGTTAAACACTGATGCCTACATTAAGGCCTCTAGGAACGAGGTGAATGGACAAACTCATAGGATTAGAGGTTATTTTAGGGATTTATCCCTGACCGGAAAAATTGATATAGACCTATACAACTACATTGACATAAATTGTCCAAAAATACCTGTCATGTTTGGAATCCCTAAGATTCATAAGAGCATTAAAAACCCTCCTATGAGAGCTTTGATAGATGGGAGGTCGTCTATCACATACCCTTGTTCAAAACTTATTACCAACATTTTGGACAAGTACATTAAAGCCACCCCCAGTATATGTAAAGACTCGTGGTCTTTCCTTCGCAACATTAACGATGTCCCATACAATGGGGAAAACAATTTTTTAACCATTGATGTGGTAGACTTATATACTTGTATACCCCATCAAGAAGCGGTAGAGTGGACTGGTTCTATGCTTCGGACTTCAGGGGCTTCAAAGTTAGAAGTGGACTTGGTAACAGAACTACTTGACATCGTTTTAACCTCTAACTATTTCACCTTTAATGGTGACTTCTTCCTTCAAAAACGTGGTGTGGCGATGGGTTCCCCTTGTGGGGCAGGAGTAGCCAATTACGTCATGGGGTACTGGGAAGCTAACATTTTAAGGAAGATTCCTGGAATAATGGAATCTACTGTGTTCTACACCAGGTTCCTGGACGATATTTTTATACTGTTCAGGGGCTCAGAATCAGAAGCCGCAGGCCTAGTCGAAATTATGAATTCAACAACAGAATTCCTAAAATTCACATCTAAATTTTCAACATGTGAGATTGACTATCTCGATGTCAGGTTAGTAAAGGACTTGGCAAGTGGAGGATTGACCTCAACAGTATTTAGAAAGTCGACATACTGCAACTCATTCTTGCACTTCTCTAGTTTCCACCCGTTTCAACAGAAACGGTCTATAGTAAAAGGACAACTGGTGAGGGCAGGAAGAATGTGCAGTACGTTGAGCGATTTCACAAAAGAATGTGAATTATTGAGAGAAATGTTTAGCAACCGAGGGTACCCTGACCAAATGTTATTAGACCTGGTCGAAGAAGTGACCACTAAGAGATTAAATGGTTTTTATAAACCTTTACTATCCCAACAGGACCTTATTGATGCTGACCCCATCACTAATGTAGTATTTACTGAGACCAATTTGGACAATGGGGAGACAGGCACACTTACAATTTTAAGTGAAGAACGTGACTACTCTTTGAGCTTTATTACTACCTTCAGTAGGAATTCTAGAGGGGTTTTGGCCATAATACATAAAAACTGGCATTTTATTTCTTCAAACTCACTCCTGGCTGACAAACTGGGAAATAAACCAAGGTTCATCTTTAAGAGATTATATAATTTGAAGGAATTGGTACAGAGAGATGTACCGCAAAACATATTTCAGAAAAGAAGAGGTATGTTTAAATGTCGTTTTTGTAAATTGTGTAACAAGGTCAGAATAGGTGAAACATTTACGGTCAGGGATAGAAAGTACCACATTCGTTTCACATTAAATTGTGAAAGTAAATCTATTATATACATAGCCATGTGTGTTTGTTGCCAAGCATTCTACATCGGAAAAACGGACCGCAGGGTCCGAGACCGAATGTATGAACATATGTATGCCATCAAGAACGATAAAAACGACAATGCATTGGCAAAACACATAGGTTCAAACCCAGGCCATAGTTTTCAGTTTATGGCCATTGATCAAGTGCCCTTGAAGATGAGAGGTGGCCCTTACTCGCTAATCTTGGAGAATCGAGAATTAGAATGGCAGTTACGACTGGATGCGTTTAGGCATCCTGGCTTGAATAGTAACTGTAATATAGCCCCAGTATTGAAACTGAGGAGTTATCTTAGATAGACCACAGAATGGAGGAACTCTTTGGTTTTAGTTAGCTACTTAGAGTGTGGCATTAAATAACAAAAACAATGTAGAAAATGTTCTTACTTTTGTGGACAAGTGTGTATTGGAGTATATAATGCTTCATATACGAAACTTTTGTGTATCAACAACAAATGGGGATTATTCTTGACGTTAAATCAATCTAACTTATGTTGTTTTTGGGTTGTGAAAATATTTTTCTACATACAAACTACTGTTTTAATAACAGATAAAGTAGCAATTTGTATATTGTATGACAGATATCCGACTATACCTTCTAGCTGGTCCCGTTCGCTTTTTTAAAATGTATTGCAAAATGTATTTAAGGTGCACATACTTTTTATACATGTGTTTATATTCATGTTTTTATTAATTGTATTAACTTTTATAAATATAAAAATATATACAGATGTACACCTCCATATGTTTGTTTTTAACTTAACAATTAATGGATTTGAGGATACTGGAAGATGTCACTTCCTGTATTTCTTGTTATATATGGAGTGCATCCTTTTTATTCTACACTTCCTCTGAAGAAGCTACAGAACTCTGTGGCGAAAACGCTTGGTGTTTTTTTATGAATAAATCGCGTTAAGGATCATTTTGTGGAGTTATTTTGCTGACAAGGACCTCGTTGGTGAATTTACTGGTATTTTATTCTAGTTTAATGCTGCTAGATATTTCTGTGCTCTGGCAAGTGTAAAGGGTGGATAAGCGTCAGAGTTCCTGAGGTAGTATTCCTTAAATAGAGGAGGTTTTTAAGTGTGTGTGTGTGTGTGGGGGGGGCAGTAATGGTTATTTAAGCGTTTGTATGTTACAAATATTAAGAAGAAACATGATTCTTCCTTTCACTGGGATCTAGTTACATTTCTTAATTGTTGCAAAGCTGGTGCTCATAGTGAGGGCTGAGGTAGATGGACTTAAGGATTTTTTAACATCTTTATTTAATTGTCACTTAAGACATAGTCAAACATACATTAATATATAAAAAACATATTAACATACATTATATATCAGATATGTTCTTTTTTATAGCTATCAGTGGTCCAACATTACATAAATTGCTCAATTCCTGCCTTCCTTTAAACCTGTCTCCTCCTCCTGAACATTATTCTGCATGCATTGTTTCCACAATTTGCATTTATTTCTATGCAATTTGCTCATTCTCCTTTCTAAAGATCCCACTTCCAATTCTTCTATCTCTGTTACAATATTCAATATTTCAAATGCAGTTGATTTAGACTTTAATTTCTATTTTCTAATAATTGCTTTTTTGGCAGCCACCAGAATTAAAATTAACAAGATCTTACTATAGCTAAGCAATTCAGATCCTGTGCCCCAGCTCAAAATAATAATTTCCTTAGTTACACCCATTTCCTCACCCAATATTTATGAAATAGTTATCTGTAGGGAACTGCCATTTCAGTTATTGTGACTTTCAGCTTTTCCCGGTTAGGGGTCGCCACAGTGGAACTTCTGTCTGCTAATGATTGGCAGCTGATTTTTACGTACCGAGTTGCCAGCCTTGACGCACAACCTTCAACGAAGGTACGCCCATTCACGCATGTCTCCACGCAGAAGACGCTCTAACTGAGAGTCAAACCGGACAGCGTCTTACTGTGAGTACAATCCCAAAATATATGCTCCCAGTTATCTCTTTGTTCCCCATCTCACCTCCAGAATTTACCATCTACCTTAGAAAAAATTCTTTGAAGTCTGCTTGGAAAATAAAAATATCCATGCAAACAATTCCAAGCAAAACATCTAAACTTTCTTTACTTTGTTACATACTTGGGAGCCATGCATATGTCATGTTATTGTTTTCTTGTAAATTGCTTATCCAATCTCTCTTCCCAAGCTTTTCAAACCTCTTCTGATTCATTCTTATAGTTACTGTGCAATATCTTATATGCTGTACTAATTATCCTTTTTTAACAACAGCTTTTGTGCTAGATTCAACAAAAAACTCTATCAGAGCAGGTCTTTCACTTAGGCTCCCTTATAGGTTCATAGGTTAGTACTTGTCTGTTATCCCTTTCTTTTTGCCTGTACTCTGATATCAATTCCTGACCGGAATGGCAATGTCTTCTTGGTCTAATTCCATTCTATTACCTTTCCCTCGCTAGTTATTTGCTGCCGATACCTTTGTTCCTTTGCCAGTTTTCTCCAGTAAATTCTAGCCTGCTCTTGTCTATTCTCCTTACCCCTACTTGCACCCATCCCTATCAGCAAAATCTCCTTTCTCCATTCTCATGTTGGGTTAATTCATAGAATACTCTCTGTTACTTTATAAATATAATATTCTATATGGCAGTTATTATTTTCCTTAAGGATCTACATCCAAAATTCAACTTTCTGCTTATTTCTTGAATTTCCTCTCTGCTTCATTGTCATCCCTTTCCACATTGATGTATAACCCCTCTGCTTGTGTTATGTATATGACACTTAATTATGTAGCATTAAAATATCCCTTCAAATCAGGTAATCCTAAACCACATTGTTCTGTTGGAAGGATCAGTTTATCCCACTTAACTCTTGTCTTCTTCCTCTCCCAGATAAATTCCTTCAACTCTTTATTAATTATTGTCCAAAACGTCTTCTTTGATTGATAAAAATATAGCTGACCTGTATATAAAACTAAAGGAACTAAAAACATTTTCACTGCTTGTTTCTTACTATCCATATCCATAAACAAGAGCTTCCAGTTTCTCAATTTTTGTATTATCTTTTGTTTTGTCTCTTCCCACATATCTTTAGCTGCCATAACAGAAGTCTTTTTAATCCATACTCCCAAATACTTCATCTTATCGTGTTCCCATAAATATTGGTATTGCTGAACCAATTTATGTGTGGGTACATAATTTATTGCTATAGCCTTTGTTTTATTTTTATTAATTCTATATGCCAGATAAGATTTGAAACTGTCTCAAAATGTTCTTCAATACTGAGATGTCCTTTTCTGGATTTATCAGGTACAAAATAATATTATCTGCAAATAAAGCCAACTTTTTTTGATTACCATAACAGTTATATCCTTGAATTTCTAAGTCCCTTATTTTCTTTGCCAATGGCTCTAAATGTAAAGCAAATAACAAAGGGGAAAAGAAGGCACCCTTGCCTGGTTCCTCTCTTTGGACACAACTTATCAGAGAGGAACCCTCCCACTTTAATTCTTGCCTCCAATTCTTCATATACCCTCCTAATTACCTCCAATTCTTCATATATCCTGATTAACCTTATTATTGTATTGGGGAATGCAAATGCTTTCATTCCCTTCTCATAAAATCCCAGCTTGCTCTGTCATATGCTTTCCCTCAATTAAGACCCACTGACAACAGCAGTATTTTCTTATATTCTGCTTCCCTCTGGATCATCATTGATCTATTAATGTTGTCAAATGTTTGTTTCCCCTCCTCAAAACCACAACAGTGCACCTCTATCAATTTTGGCAACAGTTTTGCCATTCTTATAGCTAGTATAGACATAAATACTTCATAATCATGGTTTAAATCGAAATGGGTATACAGTATATATGCAGATGGGTCTGATGGGTCTTTACTGTCTTTAGGTATTACAACCACCATAGCTTTATTCCAAGATGATGGTAGTTCCTTTATTTTTAAAAATACTGTTAATCAAAGTATTCCACATCTATATCACTTTCTTCCCTCTTAACTTCCAAACTTCCATAGGAATATCATCTGCTCTTGGAGAATTTCAAGCATATTGATTATACATCATTGTTTTTATATCATCTCCTTCTGTGTTAATTGGTGAGCATCATCTTCTTCTATCCTTGACATAATTAAGCCTTCAGTAAATATTTTACATTTCTCTGCTTTATAAAAATTTTCATAAAATTTCTGAAATATCTCCAATACCACTACAGGATCTCTGGTTATTTTTCTTCTTATAGGCTTCCAAATTTTGGCGAACCCTTTCCATTTTATGTTGCCTAAGATTTTGTGCTAAAAGTTTTTGTGCTCTGGAGTTATTATCAGACATAGTTGTTTAACAGCAATCTTTAAAAGCTCATGCATATTATCCAGATACTCCCTTATTCACTTTAGTACTCTTCAGTTGTGTCTCTTCTTGTTCTGTGAGATTCCTTTATTCTGCAGAATTAACCTTTGCCAGTCCCTCTAAATAATTTGTATTACTTCTTAACCATATCTCTTCCTCTTTTACTTCTATCCTGTTTTTAAACTCCATTTTCATTTTATCTAACTCACTAGTTATAACTTCTGAAGAAATTTCTATCTTCCCTAAAAGCTCTTGAACAATTTTAACTTCCCATTCCTTAAATTCCTCTCTTTTTAGCAGGTAGGTGAGAAAGTGACAGTGTCTCATTTGTCTTCATTACCCTGCATCTTTATCTTAGTTTTATTGATCTGTGATATGAAATAGCTATTGAATATGTGTCAAAGCTTTCAGTTAAATGCATATGTTCCTGTGAAATTTAATTTATATATTAGTTTAGCTCAGTTATTATACCTTGAGAAGCAATATGTAAATTATCTCCAAGCTCCTACTACTGAATTTATGTCTTCCATATCCAATATTTTCTTAAATTTCTTCAGAAATCTAATCCTCTTTTGTTATATTTTCCCTTCTTAGTCACCAGATACATCCTCACTGTTGCATATCAAGTTCAAGTCCCCAGCTATAAGTATCATTCCATGCTGAAAGCTGATTATTTCTGTGAAAATTTTGTTAAGCTCCATAATAGCAGTTTTTGATGGAACGTAAATACATGTCATTGTAATCTTCCTCCTTTGTCAATAGCCCCTTACTACAGATCTACCATTATTATATTTTCCCTCTTCTATCACTAGTGGAGCTCCTCTAGAAATTAGTATTACTCTCCCTTTCCTTTGTCCCTGATATTCTGCTCAATATCCATGCTGAAATCCTTTCTTTATCAAATTCACATGCTCATTTCTTTCCAAACGTGTCTCCTGCAGCACTGATATTTGCACTCCGCATTTATTAATATATTTCAATATTCTTTCCTTTTTGTATATAACTATAATGCCATTTAGATTCCAAGATAATATAGTTAATGTAACTATTATGATAAGAAGTTATTGTTTCCACCTGTTGTACATGACAAGTTTTTTGAATGTATATTTCCAGCTATCATGTTACATGCACACACTGATGTTTTATAGGCTGATCTTTTATACGATTGTTTCTTGTCATCTATATTTGAACCTATGTCACATTTTTTAAGGCTTTATGCTTTAATGAAAACCTCAAAAATAACTATGTTTTCAGAATACCATCATAACCTTTTTTTACTTAAAACAAACACACAAAATTGTACACATCTTCAAAACATGAAGTTTAACCCTCAAGATAGGAACAATTGCTCCAAATTGACAGTTGCACCCACAGCCATTACTTAACCTAAAATTAAGTTTATTCATGCTAAAGTGCATGTTACAGCCTGTGCTCCCACTTACACTGATTGGTGTTTGTTCTTACTCCCCTTCCAGATGTGAAAAACAGCTCAAATGCTTTCAGAAAACATTAACTTTTAGCCCTTTGCAAAAATAAGAGAAAACATCTAAGCTCTATATATATTATAATCACTGCACTTTTACAACCCAACCCCACTCCAGCAGCTCATGATCCATGCATATTAACGTACAATTGCTTTTGTCCAGTCTTTCTTCTCTTATTAGATTATAAAGCCATATTTCTTACAACTAAAAAGTGCTAGTTTACTTTAATATCTTCATCGCATACAACAGTCACTGAAAAGACTCCACATACATAACCCTGATTACATACTACAAAAAAATGGTTTACTATATAACAAACTGTTTATATCATGAAATCACAAATTGTTTTATAAAACTAAGTAGAAACATTGTTTTACTTATAGTTACTTTTCCCTTTTAGTGTTGTTTTAAAAAATAATGACATAAATTGGAGTACATGCTTTACAGCTCACCCAAACATTTAACAAGTTTAACAAAGTTAACAAAAGTCCAACCTTTCTCAGATACTTTTTCTTGCAAACCCGTATTTCATAAATGTGATTGATGCATTATAAGCTCACATGTATTCACTCATTTCAGTGTTGCTGGTCTTCTTCCTGATCATCTCCATCTCCCAACACCAGACTCTTGTTCAAGTTCAGGGTACTCCTGATTCTTCTAGTCAACTCCTGTTCTTTTATCTGACTCTCAAGCATTTTCCTCTGCAACATTGGAAAATGTTTCACTGGCAAAGTCTCTCTATGAGCTGTATAGTCAGAAGAATGACAGGTAGAGTCCCCTTCTATTTGATGTCTCAATTTATTGTTGGATGGACATTTGTATTTGCTCCTTAGCCTGTTCTATCTGTTCTACATTAAAAATGTCTTTCATTCTCCAGGAAAAAATATTCCAAAGAAAGCTGGTTATACAAATTGAATCTCACATATGACTCTCAACATTCCCTACCTACTGGGATGAATTTGCTTCTCTTCTGCCTGGTGTACAGTGAATAATCATTTTCCACAAACACTCTGCTGTCTCCAATTTTTAATACTTTTCCCTTCTGTCACAGTTTTGCCAGGATCAACTCTTTCTGCTGGTATGATTACATCTTGACTAGTACAGGTCCCGGCTGGCTTCTCATGGCTAGGTTTGGACCATACACTCTATGTGCTCTTTTAGTTAATAAATCCTACTGTAGAATACCAATCTAATTGCTTATTTGTGCTTTTATAAAATTAATGCAGTCTGCTCCTTCCATTTTCTCTGGTTTGCTCCAAAAGCTCTGTCTTCTAACGCTACCCTTTTTTGAAACAGCTCTTTCTGATAAGTCTGATACTTAGGCAGCCTTTTCTTCATTTCAACCTCTGATTTTTGCAATTTTATCTGGTTTGAATAGCTAGTTAAAGCTTTTGCTATTTTCCAGCCTTTTGTTATTTGAGTTAATATATTCCTTCAATGTTTAATTTATTTTAATCACCTTTGAGCACCTTAGATTTATATTTTCCTCTAAATTACTGGAACCCATCTGTTCTACTAAAGTTGAAGCTTAAACTGATTTTTGCTGAATAGCTGCGGGATTCTTTCCAGTCACTATTTTCTCTTCACCTTTTCTAGTTGATTTTATTTTGGGTTCTCTAAATTTCTTCTTTGCTGGCATTCAGACTTACTAGCCAGTAACTGAATTTTACTCATGCTGTCAGCATTACTAGCTCTTATTTCTTAAGTTTCTTTTTTCACACAGTGGGAGAGCTGAAATGAAGCTGATGATCAGTGTGAAGCCATCTGAGATGAACATAACAATTTTGCATAAAAGACCTTTATCAATCCCTGATACTCATTTGCTGGTGTTGCTTTTAAAATAATTATTGGTTTCAAAGGTTTCATACTACCAATGGCTGGTGGATTTTTGTCCTTAGCCACCTCCTGATGCCCTTTCAGCTTTTTTCTTGTGCCTCTTTCTGCTGTCTGATGTAAAGATTTTGATTATTAGGACACCTTCTACCACATTTGCCACTTCAGCCTCCAATTCAAACTGCTTAAATGCCATGGCTTTAGCTTTTTTCCCAAATAAATACATTTTCCTCCAAACAAATATGCTTCTAAAGCTTTAAACCATCTGGATTTGTTTACAGCCTTGAATTTCTTACATTGTCTACACTTTACTATTATGCAAGTAGTTCCAAGGCAAATGTCACATTAAATATAAAAGTTTTTTGGTGACCGGTCCCAGCTGTCTTCCACAGAGACAGTTACTTAAGGATTCCTATGGAGAACATTCATGATCTTGCCAAGTATATGATAACACCGATTTCTGCAGAAAAACAAGTGGAAATCATAAAATGTTCAAAAATAGATTAACAAGAATAACAAATGCAGAAGGAAATCATTTGAAAGACAATTTCGACAATAGCTATGAAAGTTTAAAATATTCACAGTGAAAACTGTAGACTGATAAACCATTTCAGAGCTCAGAAGATCATACGATTGTTACAAGCAATATGAAGAAATGAATAAGAACAAGTCTACATCTGAGATGAGCTAGTGGTATGACACTGATAACACTGCCTGAACTCATGAGACTGTTCAAGGTTCATGCCAGGATGTAGGGACGGCGGGGCAATATCATACTGAAAATAGAAAAGGAACCAAGGAAAGTAAAAATCCCCTTATGTCATTACTAATTGCTATAGTACCGCGTGTTGAAAGAAGGAATGTTTTAATGAGGCAATGGCACGGATGTTTTTATTTATTATTTTTTCCAAGCCAAAATGACAATCAAAGTCTAAGATTTAATATCCCATCTGATCTGTGAATCCATATATTAACTAGCTCTGTCTTCACATTTTAGTATTGTATTGCCTATCTCTGTTTAACTTGTTATAACCATTGGAGCTTTTCTCCCCGGGCCTCTACTGAAAATGGACATATATCCAGCTAGACTAGCCCGGTCAACAAATGTAAAATAAAAATAAATAAATAAATAAATAAATAAATATGAAGAACCAAATGTGATCTGAAAACCATCAAATTGTTCTCAGAAATAATGCCAGGTTGTGGGATAGTATTCCGGATAAAATATGAAAATAGAGAACTCAGACGAGTTTAAAAACACATTAGAAACATAAATGGAATAGAGATGCTGTGAAATCTAGTAATGAACTGTGGTTCATGACTGTATGTAACATTATGCATTTCACATGAAAGTTTTCTATGGTTTACCTTCATAACGCGGATCTCAATATGGTCTACCCTGCATTCGCGAATACCAAAGTGCGAACATCTCAAACATCGAATTCTACATATCCGAATGACAAAATTTGTCCCCCTTTTTGACCCATGGTAGCACTGGTGTGGAGGTGTGGTGCAGCCGGCAATGTCAAAATTTGACATTTATGCAACATTTTAAAATATTCTGCGGTTCTGGTTTCGCGGAAATGAGTCGACGATGTGGCTGGTCGATCATATGTGATCGACGATATGAGGATAAACCGTTTTTTTACTAATCGTGGGGAAATATTTTGTTTTCAGTGATTTTTTGCTATGCAAAAATATACATATAAATTAATGATTATTATTTGCATATGCCTGAGTAACTACAGGAACCTTGTGAGGTGTATGCTCTGCTCGCAGGAAGCTACCGACTGACAGTCAGCACATCTGTGCCAAGTTTAAAAAAGGAAGGAGTTCAGACTATAAGCAGCATGGAGCTTGTTAGTGGGTATGTTTCTGAAGTTGTTTCAGACTCCAGTTAACTCAGACTCTTGTAAGATAGGAAAATTGTCATGGGAAGAATGAGGTGATTGTGCATTGATGAGGAGTTTCTTTTTCTGATACTACCTAAATAGGAATGGTTTACTATGAAGTGTGTGCTGGGGAAAACAGCTGAAGGTACATAATACACTTCATGCTGTAATAGAAGTGATCTGATCTTCCATTGGCTTAGGTGTTTATAATATTCTTCTTGGATTCTTAATTTCTTTATTTGTTTTTCTGAAGATATGTTCACTAGAAATCCTAGGTCCCTCACACAGAGCAAAATTAAATGTTGTAGGGGATATCAGTTTGTAATCAAGTCCTAAGGAGATCTTTTTGAATGATCTTATTTTATCTCACCATATGAGTCAGTAGAAAAAGTAGCTTAAAAATGTAACAGCTATCTGCCATAAAAGGTTGCCACCTTTTTGTGGTGGTGTGACCTGAGAGCAATATATGTTAAGTGGAGTGGCTTAGAGGTGAGAGTAGGGCACTGAAAAACAGGTTACATTTTATTACTGTTTGAACTTATGTCCATCTAAGGCAGAGGCTGGCAACCCACGTCTCTTTGTCCATGTTGCTGTGGCTCTTCTCTGTAGGAGTAAACTTCCATGTCTGCGGCTGAGCAGCTGAATTTCCATGTTCACAACTAAGTAGCTGCTTGCCCTGAGTTTTTAGAACCACCAATAACTTCCACATTAGCAGCTGATGCTGAACAACTGCTTGCTTGAACTATGTTTTCTGCCTGGCAGTTGAAAGTTGGAGGGAAATTTAAACAAACTGTTCTGTTCCATCCACGTAAGACAGTTAGGATGTGGTCGCTTTATGGTTCGCATCTCTCCCATTGACCACAGCTGAAAAAAAAGGTGTTGTATTTGTATTTTTATTTATTTATTTTGACAAGGATGGAATAGAGAGTGTAGCTGTCAACTGTCCAGGTTTTCACAGAATGTCCAGATTTCTCCCTCATATTTTCGGTCTCATTGATGCTTGATAAGGGTTAGAAATGGAAGTGAAGTCGTGTATGTAAATAAAACAATAGTCAAATATGTATAATTTAGATATAAGAAGGCAACTGTGGCTGTTGCATGTACTTGTTTTGTTCCTCCTTTGTTATAGCCCTCCCACCCACCACCATCTGCCACCCATGCATAGCAACTAGTTTGTTAATTTATATTTTGGTAGTTTAAGTTGTTTGTAAAGAAATAAGCATTTCAAATTAGGTTCCTTCTCCTTGTGAAGAGTAATTGCTGTTGGTTGCAGTGGTTTGTTTGTCACCCTCTCACCCAGTAACCTCTTTCCCTTATGCCTCTCTCTGTCAGTGCATAGTATTGGTAACATCACACATAGTGTACTGTATGCGCTGCTTCAGAGGTAGAGTGTCCCTCTAACAAAAAGAAGAACAAAAGCACTTGCTTATAGATTCATCTGACAAAAAAATGTAAGGTATCTGGTGTTAGAAATACTGCACAAAGCATAGTTCTGAGTGTACTGATTGTGTTTAGGTGCTTGTTTTTTTAAGCTGGTCTGCATGCATGGCTTGAATAATGATAAAACCTGTACAGAATGCATTTAAGAACTTAATTTGCTATGACTTGAGCTAGCAAACACGACACCCTTGGCTATAACTTTCTGGTGTTGACTCTGTTTAAACATTGTGTCTTGAGATTTTTAGAAACAAAATGGTTCTGCAGTAGCTGCAATTATCTGTATATGAATGAATAAATATAAAGCATCCTCAGACTGACATTTATTTTGCCAAGGGTGGAATAGAAAGTGGTGCAGGTGAGAACATAACTTTCCACTGTCCAGGCTTTTGCAGAATGTCCAGATTTTTGCTTCATATTATTGATCTGTTTCCCATAAAATGGTGTTTTTCTTCCAAATCCCTGACAAATCATTGAGGACTGAAGTCAGAAAACGGTGGCAGACAATTGAGCTTTAGACTTCATGTCCTTCAGAAGATTTGTACAAATGCAAAACTTGTTGTTCTGGCTTTAAAATGTGTAAGAGCAATATCTAAAAGGTGTCCCTATGTTATTTCCTTTGTCCCCCATTATTTGTGGCTTTGTCCAGATTTCTTGGGCTAAAAGAGGTTGAGAGGTATGGGGTGCAATGATTTTAAACCTACTCTCCCAGAGCATTATTCTGAATGTATTGTTCCCACAATTTCCATTTATTTCTATGTAATTTGCTCCTACTGTTTTCTAAGGATCCCACATTCAGTTCTTGTATCTCTGTTACAATATAAGATACTTCAAATACAGTTGGTTTATAGTAGGAGTGGTACTATCAGGGCCTTTTTTTAGTACTGTTTAGTAAACAGTCTGATAATCAGTCAGGATCCATGGAGGAAGTATTTTTAGTTTTGGTGAGCACCTTCAGTACATGTGCTTTAGTGGTGATTGGGGGGGGGGGGGTAGGTCCTGAGAGAGCACTCAAAGTTTTGTTTTTGGGTTAAATACATATATATCCATATTGTGTTGAAGAACATATCTCAAACCCCATTGTAGCTCTTTGTAAATCTTGGGTAACACATTTTAGGATAAAATGGCTCTTTGTTCCAAAAAGGATGCTGACCTCTGGTCTAAGGAAAACACAGGCTCTGATGGATTCAAAATACTTATCCTCATTTTCCATTATATTATGTCATGTATACATGAGTATGTTTAAATACAGCCATGAACACATTATGTGTTATAATTTCCTTAATGTTTTTTTCAGCCTGCCTGTCTGGGACTGGCTCTTGTTTGGCTCTGAGAACCAAGCAAAACCCTGCCTTGAATCTTCTAAAAATCACATGCTTGTTCAAGTATACCTTTATTACAGTCATTTAACAGTCTAAGCATCCTGGATCCTGTGACCTTGGAGGTTTGTATGTTGCCATGTTTCCCTCATTTTGATGTTTTCGCCCTTTATATTACAAACAACCACACCGTGTTAAACTGAAACCTGCTCTAGTGCATTTCTGCAGTTTATTTACACAGTAAATTCTAGCTACGGAATCACAGTGTGACTTGTAGGACAGCCCTGCCTTGTTTAATGTGCTATATTTGTTATATAGATGCACTGCAAGGTAGAAGGACCTTTCTTCATGGATTAATTGGAAGCATAACTGGGGAACTGGCTTATTTAAACATGCAGAGTTTGCAAGTGATGTGGAGGTCTTAGGAATTAAATGTTCTGCTGGATGCGGTGCTCAGTCCTACCATATCACCAGCTTTTTCACATGTTAATATTATGTTTACCAAGAACACTCCAGCTTTGATGAACTGCCAGCTGCAAAAGCATCATTTCACACACCACTGTGAATTTTATGGTAAACGCAGTTGACTATTACCCAGCAGTTACAGCCTTATGTTATTTTACTGGTAAGTGCTATTTCTCTCATTGAGGCTTAGATGTTTAACAAGGCAGGTGAGAAGTAATACCACAGCTTAAATTACATGCCTGCTGCCACCCCCCAAAATCAGTATGGAGAGAGCCTTTGCTTTATTTGTGTAGTTAGTGCACTCTGTTCTCTGTCCACAGTACTCCCTCCATGTTCCTGCTGACAAAGTCTCTCCTACTCATTTATTGAAAAGGGGCTCTGTCTACAGTTTCATTTTACTTCTTCTCCCATTTCAATACCAGTTTAAGTCTGGATCTCCTTAGCATATAGGTTTATTGTATGGCATTTTACTGCAAATGAGTTGCTAACAAACAACTCCATTGATGTGCTTAATTCTCTAAGTCTCCACTATACTTAGTGTATATATTAGGAATGTAACCATTAGTGATAACTCCTAAAAGATACATGTGGTTGCTTGAGTTTTATTTTTTAAGGGGATTAAAAGATTATAATTTTTGAACTCTCGTTTCACTGTGTATGGTTATTACCTTTCTGTCTTTCTGTTCCTTTCTGGCTGTCATCAGCAGGAGAGAAAGTTTGGTGCATAGTGTGTACATGCTGGTCTCTTCCCAAACACGTGCCACAAAGAACTACCTGGTACCGCAGACAGAATTCTGTCCTTTGCTATTGAAGACATGCAGTCCATAACAAAAGAATAGCAGTTAAGAACAGGAGTGTGATATATACTGTGTACATGTCATTCATCCTCCAGAAACAAAAGAAAAAGCTACATGCACCCCCCCCCCCAAGACAGAACCCTGTCTTTGGCTGTTAAAAAGATACAAGCAATAACAAAATAATACTGCTAAGATTTTCTTATTTTATGTAATTGTAATGTAATTATTAGTACAAGCTCTTCTGATATTTTCAAGGCAGTAGCTTGGGGCATGGTGTTCTTTTAAACAGTAAACCTTATCACCTGTATATCTCTGCTAGACATACTTACAGCAAACCCTAGGCCAATTATTATGTATAATGCCCCCTTTGGCATGTTTCTGTCCAGACACATGTAACAACTGGAATGCCCACAGAGATACCTTACTAAAATGATACAACGCCTAAACGATATATACTGCATAGACCAACACAAAGCCCTGTCACTGTACTTGGTATCCTATAGACTGCTAACAGGCGACCCAATACTGATGGACCTACTGCACATCAGTAAGTCATATGGCTCCAAAAATACTTGGTCCAGAGATCTAACCCGCTTCTGAAACATCAACAGAATGGTTTGGAGGGACAGGTATATCTTATATCTTCCACTGTTCTGGAACAAACACATATAGAACAAAGTTCAGCCCTGTCCATATTCAAGTGCAAATTGGATCTATTTATGGGCAATAGAACATTTACCCATGGACTGCCCATTGTACTCCTAATGGACAGAGGCAGCTCCTAAATGCTTTATCCAATTCATTGGCTGCCTCAGTGGTACAATTCCTGTGATTCTCACTAGGGGTAATATATAATTATTGACCATGGGATGGGTAAGGCCAATTTAACACCTAATGGGATAGGTAAATTCAAGTACCAAAAGGGAAACAAGGGCAGCTAGCCTAGTCCTTACCTATGATAAGCACTGGGTGACCTGCTATTGTTTTAGCTTCTACAGCTGCCATGTCATCTCACAAACTCTTTGTAGGTGCTGGTCCATCACAAATGCACTTTATTTTATATACTGCTTATTAACTCTGTTACATAACTTTTGCCATATTTTACTTCACAAGTTTTAATTACAGGAATGATAAAACGTACCTGTTCCTCCACCGTGCTGACCAAAATCTGCCAGTGTGTGTATGTACGCACTGTTTGGCTACGGCATGGCTAACTGGTGAGAGATGGTTTGTGGTGCTTTACCTTTCATTCCTTGCACTATTCCTTGAATGCTATTTGCTTAGTTGACTACTGATTGGTATATTATTACTTAGGTTTGATGCCCGAGAGCTTCTTTCTAGTGCTCCTGTCTGACATCTACCTTTATTCCTTGCATTTTATAGGCTTAACAAACCCGTCTGTACTGTACAGTTTTAAACATCTACACTCCATAGCACAGATTAGTCACTTCTGTCACACACTGTAAGGGAATTTCCAATGAGACTCCTAAGTAATTAAATTGCATTTTTTAACTTATGTATTTTGTCTTCTTGGTTCCTCAGTTTGGTGGATGCTAATGTTATATGGCTCTTTGTAACTGATGGCATTCACTTGAATGTTACGTTATGATAACATTGAACTGTTGTCTGTGCTAATGTGATATAGATTGATTTGTCTTGCATGGCTTTGATGCTTCTACCTTCAGTTATACTGTTTAGTTATAGCTATCCCCATATTTGCTTGCCACAGATACTCTGTTGTTATTTGACTGTCCTCATTTCCAATAGTTGTCATGTTATATTTAAACGACATATGTTGTACCTTTTAAGGGGTAAGAAGGGTGTGATTTTTCTTAACCTCCATTTGACTGTGTGACATACTACTGCTGCTCTTTCATTACCTTCTCAGCTGTTACCCCCACCAGGAAACCTGCCATAAAGAACTACCTCAGTCTCCTAGTCCAAAACCTGCCCTTGAAACGTAACTTTTAGTGCAAGCTCTTTCAGTAGATTGAGGTGATTGTTTGGGATCAGTGTCTTTACAAACATTAGTTTTTCCTCTGTGTCTATCTTCTAGACATCCTGTCAGCAAACCCTTTGCAGATGATAAGTATTGGTTACTTGCCATTAATTTAGCATCTACAGCTGCTTAGCTGAACTCTCACTGGGACACATCCCCATTTCATCTCACAGACTCTGGGTACATGTTGGTCCCTCATACAAACACTTTCAATGATATATTCCCCATTAACTGTCTTATATAACTTTTGCCATACTTTTTTCTTCAAAACCTGATTATAGGCATGACAGAATTTACCCGTTCCTCCACTGCACATCTGCTCACTGACTGGCTACCACAAAGCTGAATGATGACCTTCTTTACACCTCTCCCAACCCCATCCCCAGCCTCCTCTGGGGTTCCTACCTTTATTCAACTCAAACACCACCCACTAAAAATGTCATACTTGTTTTTATTAAAGTTACATAACTCTCTCCATTCTAAAGACAACTCTAGCCTTTCGCTATAAACCACACAAAACAGCAGGGCTTTGCAAATTATATTCTGTGGAATAATTTATTTCAAAATAATTGTATTTATATTCCAAGTCATACTCATTACGTGATATCCATAACTTTCATCCTCAGTATCACTATTCACATACTGTACAAACATGAAACACAGTTGTGCCCTCTGATAACACACTTTTAGCTCTCATATTCTGCCACTGTCCACATCCACACAGAATGAAACATGTAACTCTGTTTCTTACTGCTCTTCTTCTATCTGCAAAATCAAGCATTCCAGTCAAAGCTCAACCGTATGAAAACCCCTGTGATACCTTCGATAGTGCATCATACTTATCAGCCTAATAATATCATTCCACAAACCTACTTGTATTTTGAAACATTTCCACTCCCTTCCCAATTAATTTAAGTCACTCACTCACACTTGTTCCTCTCCATTACAACAACTTCTCCCTCCTCTCAAATAATGATAATAAAAAAGACTCACCACACTAAGAAATGTTCTACTTATATTAATTTAATTGAAACATAACCCTGGCCCTTAGCATTTCCATGACATTACTGTGTTTTTGAATCTTCCTCATACCCCGAACCTCTAAGCACAAGAGCAAAGCCTAAAATAATGGGGAGGGGAACAAATGCCCAAAAATAGGGACAGATTTTAAATATTGCCCTTACAGACTTATAAAATTGTTAGAAAAACAGCATAAGTGTTAGCATGCATTAAATATATGTCATTATTTAGTGATTTGCCAGAAAACCACAAATTTTACAAGGGCTAGACCAAAATATGGGTCAAAAGTCTAGACATTCTGTGAAGATCTGTACAGTTTAGATGTATGGCCCTCCTAAATCTAACATCTCCACAGAACTTGCTTTTGTTAATGCAGTAAGCATAACAAATAAAGTAGAACAATGTGAGTCCTTCTTTACAACCCAAAACATAGTAAGAATAAGAGAGTGCTGAGTTAAGAGGGATACTTCCAACCTCACCCTCAACTTCCCTGGCTACAGCTGTGCTTTTAATGCCCAACCAAGGAAAAATGGAAGGGAAGCTCTCCACCTACTTAAAATAACATGAAAGCAACATTTGCCACACAAAATGCTTCTACAGATTACACAAACTCAGACTGGCTAACAATAAATATTGACCTCAACCCTTTTCTTCTTCTGTGAAAAATTCAAACTACTACTGCAATTCGTTTGCAAATGACACACAGAGATGATATTGTGATGATGTGTGGTATTGTCAGCTATGCCAGGAGAAGTAGAGCAGTGGATGTGTAATGTATGCCAGCACAGCTAGCTGGAATTTTGTAAAGAATTATATGTCATTTGTATATCAAATTGATTTGTACAGATGCTTGTGTTGAAAATGTATTTGTAAAGTTGCTCTTGTTAAAAATGTATCAACAGTGTGCCCTACTGGACATAAAAGAAATATACATTTATATCAGACTGTACTGTTGTAACTGAGGAAATGTATATATGTTAACAGAGGATACTGGAAGAGAAGACGTTAATCTCAGTCCAGCTAGCTTTGAAAAATAGTTAGAAATTAAATTACTTAATCTAGGCCGTAAAGATTGTATCTTACAGTTCTGACTGAAGCCAGGGGTGAAATGTCTGTGCCAGCGAATGGTTTATTAGCTACTGTAGGAAGAGTGGAAATGTTTTTATTGTTTTATAACTTCCAGAAGATGTAACAGATCTTAGCAAAGCTCTCCGTATGTGTATTATTGACACATGTGTGAGATTCTGGGTCAGTTGCTAGGAAAGGGAGTAGCATGGGAACCAAAAATCACATGACCAGATGTATGTGATGTCATTCTGTAATTCAGGGCAAAAATTATGTTTTAATATTAGATGAGACTGAAGTCTTTGAGCACTTTGTTTTTGAAACCTGAGAAAGAAGGAAGACCACTGACCTACGTCATCTGCCTTGGTCTAGTAAGTAAACTAGGGAATAGAAATTCTTTAGGTCAGTCAGGAAAATATAGTGAGATTAGTTAAGTACTGTTTTTCTGTCTCTGTGTAAATTTATTAATCTGTGATATTTTTAATATTTCATGTGTCTGAAGTTTATTGTAGATAAATATTCAATATTTTCATGTTTCTTTATTATTCATTATTTAATATATTTAAAATTTTCATTGTGACTGGTCCTTTACAGAATATTTTAACCTTTCAGAGTACTTATATCTATTTGATGACTCTGTGGCCACTCCTGAAAGCCTTACTGCATTGGTCAAACACTATCATTGGTATTAATATTAATTTCATTCAGTATGATTGGGTACCCTTGTAAGAGCCTTAGAGTAGTGGGCTTTGGAGCATCTGGTGGCAGTAACTACCTTATAGTCTGGGCATAAGGGGGCATAGCTAGTAAATCTGTGCCAGCCTTTCCCAGGTGTGTGTATGCTGGAGGTGTTAGGTTTGAGACCCAGATGAGAGTAAATACTTTCCTTTCAATTTTGTGATTAAAATGAATCAAGTGATAACTAGTAAACTGTTACTCTTAATTACCTTTCAGTTTGTCAGTTGTCTGTCATTTGTTTAGCAGGTCAAAAATAAAATCTGAGACAGTGAAGGTTTAGCTAAAGCTAAATTAAAAGTGTGTGTGTGTGTGTGTGTGTGTGTGTGTGTGTGTGTGTGTGTGTGTGTGTGTGTGTGTGTGTTGCTTGGAGCAGGGACACAAAGCACTGGTTTCACAGAGAGGGTGGCAGAGGACTTGGCTTGGACACTCAGCTAAGGACTCAGCTCTACAGCTGTGCTAGTGAGGAGTCTTATTGGGGATGAGAGAGAGAGAGAGAAACCCAGAACCTGGACCGAGTGTGATCCCTGTGTGCTCTTAAGGGAAATTGTGCTTGATGCAGAGAGCTGCATCAGGAAATACTGTGTGTATCTATTTTTGTTCCAAGCGAACGTCCTTCTCCAATGTCAATGGTGAGGATTCAGGCTCCTTGATTACTGACCCAGAAAGTGGACATCACAGATACAGTGTTCAAGACTATTTAACCAACTTAGGACTCTCCCATCTGGAACAAGAAACCACTAGACCCATTTTCAGATAAGAAAATCCCTCCCTTCTTAACGTAATAATCATAAGAGTACTCCAAAGCAACTCTTCTTATTTATTATGCCAACCTTCCTAAATGACCACTGCAGTGCAGCATTACATTGTTTTCTCCACACTTATCAAAAAAAAAAAAAAACTCAAATGAATCTCCTTACATCTCCAAACTAAAGCAAATATTGTAACCAAAAGCAAAGACCTAGACAACATCACCTAAGCAACATAATTTGGATTCTCTACCATCGCCAATCCCACATAGCAACCAATGAAAGGTAAGAAAAAGAAATATGGATACGAAAAAGAAAAAGAAATCTGATATGATTCAGTGTTTACACAAAGAAGGAAGCCAAACTAATCAATACAAAAAAGCAACTCCAAAGATATTTGAAGAGAAATACAGGCAAAGGCATTTCACAATACAAAAATGAGAACACAAAGGGAGAATGCAGAACATAAGATTAGTTAGGGAGAATTTAAACAAATAGAAACTGAAGTTATGGAATACCTGCAAAATGAAGGAATTAGTACAGAAAGTCTAACACAGGGTAAGTCACAACATGATGGAATGAGTCTCCAAATTAAGGAGAAACAGGTGGGGCAGGAGATGATGAAGAAGAAATATGAACATGGGAAAGAAAAAGAGATATGATACGGTGCACTATTTATGTAAAGGAGAAAGCAAAACTAATAAATAGAAAAAAAGCAGCACCAAATATATTTGAAGAGAAATACAGGCAAAAGCAGTTGGATATGAAACATTTGACAATACAAAAAAAAACAAGAAAACAAAAAGAAAAGATTAGCAATGGAGAAGTTAAAGAAATAGAAAGTGAAGTCATGGATTACCTGTGAAGTGGAGGATTTAGTATAGAAAATCCAACTCAGGTAATGTCACTGCATGATGGAATAATATGTCCCCAAATTAAGGAGGAACATGCATAATGGGAAGCATCTGATCACTTGCCACATGATGATGCTCTGGAGTTTTCAGTAGAAAACCAGTACAAAAGTTTAGTTGGAGTTGCACAGCAAGGGAAGGAGCAAAAAACAGTGTCATCTCTGATGCAGGCAGTGTTGTGGAGTGAAGGGCCAGTGAGTTCCCATATGAAGGACCAATGAATAATGCAGAATGTAGCTAAAGAGGATATGTCATAGGAAGATGTTCTGGAACTTTCTGCAGAATGTCCACAGGAAAGAGAGAATATTCCCTCTTTTTAGAAGAATATGATCTAAAAGAAGAGTTGCTTGATTTAATAGCGATGGATAGAAATACTAAGATCTATGAAAGAAATAGATTACAATAAGTAAATAAGACTCAAAAATGATAGAACTCTGATACAACAGATGAACACAGTAATCAAGACTATTAACATAAATTCATGTGATATAACAGAAGTACATAGGATATATCACTGTGCAGCTAAACTAATAACAGATAAAGTCTTACCACAAAAATACAAAGCAATAAGGGAAAGGAAGGGAAGAAATAAAATTCTATCATGGAAGCATCATTGTTAGAAGAATTTATAAGAGGGACCAGATCAACAAAATTACTTAGAAAGATAGATGTGATAAAAGCAATGCACAGTACCAGAACAGACCAGGATCTATAATGTACTGTATATTAGATATTAGATATTTGCACAGGCAGAAAAAACTTAGTAGATATGTAATGAAATATAAAGGGAAAGCACAAAATAAGCAATTCATTAATGACCCAAAACATTTTATAGACAACTGGGAAACAAAGCAAAAGGAATAGAAACACCACCAAAAAAGAAGAAATAGACACATTTTGGAGGAATATTTCTGAAGACCCTGTGGCACATAAGAAAGATACTAAATGGATAGAAAATTAAGAGAGACAGTAAGGAGGTCAAATATACAAGAGATGGAATGAAATAAAGTAATGGCCAGAGATATTGAAACAAAATTAAGAACATCTCCTAATTGGAAAACCACAGGCCCAGTTGCAGTACCTACCTTCTGGCTAAAAGTATTAACATCTTTACACAAAGATTTAGCCCTGAGTAAGAACTATTTATATGCCCACCCTGAACAGACACCAACCTGGTTACCAACAGGAAAAAAAGATACTCCTCCTTAAGAATGAATATGTAAGCTATCCAAAAACTATAGACCAATAATTTAGCTTCCAACGATGTATAAACTATATAGTGGAATTGATGCTGTCAGAATTTATGGTTATTTAGAAGAAAATTCAATCATGGCAATAGAACAAAAAGGTAACAAAAGAAAATCATATGGAGAAAGGATCATTTGCTGTTAAATAGAGCCATAATGGAGAATTGTGAAAAGGGGAAGAATCTAAGTATGACATGAATAGAATGCAAAAAAGCATTGGACAGTATCTCACATTCATGGATAAAGGAGTGCTTACAGATGTATAAGATACATCCCACATTGATTAGTCATATTACAGTGATCATGAAACATGTTGGTGTGAATGACCTGAGACATACCTCCCTGAACTACATGAAAAGAGACATGGAAGAGCTCTCCGATCTTGTAGCCCAGGCAGGTATGACCCTAGCCCTGAGTAATATCCTGCCATCACCCAGAATGATACCGCAGTACAAGGACAAAATGATTGACTTCAACAATTGGCTAAGCTTCTGGTGTCATTCTAAGAGGATCCAGTATCTGTCTGCCTGGGACGACATGGTCGACAGACCACGATGCTTTGCCAGAGATGGCCTGCACCTGTCACCCCTGGGATTCTGGATACTGGCTAAGGCTCTTGCCACCCCTATCATGCCTTTTTTAGGCAAGGTTCAAATGACAAATTCACCACTGTAACAGGAACAGGCAAGCAAAAACTGAGGGTAATGCTCCTCAGTGCTAGAAGACTAAATCTCAATATGCACTCCCTCAAGGCACTCCTTAAAATGGAGAACATCGATATCTGTGCAGTGACTGAGATCTGGTTCAAGGCTCCAGAAAGCACCCCTGCATTACCAGGCTATAACTCATACCACACTTTTCGGCCACCTAACCTGGACCGGAACACCAAAGGCAGAGGTGTGTCCATGTTCATTAAGGATATCCACACCTCCTGGCTAGTTGCTCAGCATAATGCATCCGAGGTTATCCAAGTGCAACTAACTCTGGGCAAAACAGCAATCCAAATTGTAGCTTGCTACAGATCCCCCACCTTGCCCCAGGATTCCCACTCCACTTTTCTTGATATACTGGAAAATATTAGGGTTCAACCAAACACCATAATAATGGGTGAGTTCAACTACCCCACCATTAACTGGGAAAACTACTCATGTACCAACTCCTTTACTCAATGCTTTCTGGAATTCATAAATTCCAATGCCCTGGATCAACTTATCCACACCCCCACCAGGGGCAACAATATCCTAGACCTAGTCATTACCAACATGAGTGACCAGTGTTCCACACCTGAAGTCAACTTCTCGTTGATCAGATCAAACCATAAGCTAATCACCCTAGATATCCACATCTCACCCCCACCACCCATTAAGGAACCCACGGTAAAAAATTTCTCCAAAGCCAACTTCATGCTTTTTAAGACAGAAGTGGGAAACTTCATGACACCCATGCAGATGGACAATACAGTTACGACTTCTGAATCCTACACAAATGCACTCTATAAGCACTTACAAGAGTGCATGGATCGTGCTATCCCAAACAGAACCAAGACGCTATCCTCCAAAAAAAGTAAGCCAATCTGGTGGTCCCCTGCCATAAACAAACTCTACAACAGAAGGAAGAAACTGTTGCAAAAGAGAGTAAAACCCCATGAGTGGAGGAGCTCCCTGGTCAGCCTCAGTAAGAAGCTGAGATCCCTTATAAGATCCTCCAAAGCTATCTACAAAAACAAAATTGCCACTGATTCTTGGGACAACCACAAAGCATTCTATACCTATGTCAAGAATCTCAATAGCAACACCCAGATCTGCTCTGAGATACAGCACAATGGCACAAAAATTACAGAACCAACTGATATTGCTAACATCCTGGCAGATAGGTTCACTGCTAACTTTACCCCCCTCTCACCCCCTAAAGGGCCCATATCTATACAGGAAGAATGCAGAGTCCCTGTAATCACAACTACACAGGTAAAAGAATCACTCTCTAAAGCCAAAAACACAGCATCCATGGGACTGGACAACATTCCAGGCTGCATTTTACACAAACTTCAGAACAGGCTCCCAACCTAAGCACCATGTTCAATCACAGCCTTACGTCAGGCTTTGTGCCCACTGACAAGCCTGGTCTGTAAGGCCATGGAATGTATCGTCATGGAACCCATAAACAAAGACATTGGTAACCTCCAAACTCTGGACCCCACCCAGTTCGGGTTTGTAAAAATCAAATCATGCCTCCTGAACCTGATTGACGACTTTGAGGCAGTCACCAAAGCCGTAGATGAGGGTAAGGTGGTTCACACAGCCTATCTTGACCTCGCCAAGGCTTTCAACACCATTGCCCATTCTGGAATTATAGCTAAACTCACTAAACTATGTATAAATCCCTACGTCACAAGATGGGTTGCCAACTGGCTCACTGACAGAACCCACACTGTAAATGTTGCAGACTTCAAATCTGACTTCAAACCAGTGACAAGTGGAGTATCACAGTAGGGTTCAGTCCTGGGACCTCTCCTGTTTGGTATCTACTTCTCTGAAATACAGGCTAATGAAGTTCGCAGATGACTGCAAACTAGGAGCCAAAGTCGAGTCCCCAAATGATGTGGACATTCTACAGAAGGGCCTCACTGAGACAGATGCCTGGTGTCAGAGCCATGGCCTCAAGCTCAATGCCAAAAAGTGCATTGTCAACCCCTTTGGTAAAAACTCTGTCCCCATTAACTACCACATAGGTAGCAGTCTACTTAACGCCAAATGTGTGATAAGAGACCTTGGGACCCAGGTGGACAGTAGTCTCTCCTTTGATAATCACATCACCACAATAATCAGGAAATCCTTCTAAGTGGCACACCTCATCACAAAAGGGTTCTCATCCAGGAAAAAGAGGTCATTGTTCCACTCTACTTGACACTCATTAGACCCATTATAGAGTACAATGCCCCTTTTGGAATGTACCTCACAAGACATCTGCAGCAGCTGGAAAGGCCATAGAAGTACCTCACAAAGAGGATTACTGGCCTCAAACAGATGCCCTACACTGACCATCTCAAAAAACTCCAGCTTTACTCCGTAGCATATCACCTACTCCAAGGTGATCTCTGCCTAACATATAAAGCTATGTCAAACCCAGAGCTGTTGGACATGGTACACCTAATGAAATCCCAATCCCTCCGAGCTACATGCTCTAGGGACCTAAACCTTGTCACCACAATAAACAGGACATGCTGGAGGGATAGATTCCTGTCCCAGAGACTTCCCATACTCTGGAACAAGCTACCCATCTATGTCAAGCAAAGTTCCTCATTAGCACTCTTCAAGCAAAATCTTGATGAGTGGATGGGAAATAAGAAATACACCCTGGGAATCTCTTCTGTGGCTCTGCTCGACAGGGGCACAGGAAAATAACTTCTTTGTTTGGCATAAGCCAGGGATCCTTGTTGGTTAGGCTTACTTAGGCCCTTGTGCCGATAGCCTAGTACCTACCTATGAACCTATACGTCATGACAAAGGGCAAACTATTATACCAGGGATAAAAATTCAAAGGGAGAAATTCCAAGTTGATTCTTTGTCACTGTTGTTGTTTTGCATTGCCCTTAACCCATTAAGCTGTTTACTTAACATATTAGGTCGTGGTTACAATTTCGCTCCCAGAAAACAAACTTGCTTGAAGATTTCTCCTCTAAGTTTTGTGGATCATTTAAAATTGCATAGTTCATCAGATGAGTTGAAGGCAAAACTGCAAGTGGTTGAAAGTTTCTGAGATGATATACAAATGACATTTAGTTTTGATACATGTGCAAAAGTATTGTTTAAAGCAGGAACATTGCAGTACAAGGAAAATAGTAATCTAGGACAGTAATATGATATAAAGGAACTTCAGTAGGAATGAGTGTATAAATATTTGGGAACTGATGAAGGATTGGCAATAAAACATGAACAAATGTGAATAAAACTGAGTAAGGAGTACTTCAGAAGATTAAAACTAATATTGAAAACAGCCTTGACATTGAGGAATAACTTACAATTTTGGTGTGACTAACTGGCCCCAAAGGGTGTTGAATCAGTTGGGCAAAGAACAAGAAAAATGCTACATGCTTATGAAATAAGTAATAAAAATCAATTTATTCCAAGATTATATATTCCATGCTCTGGAGGAGCCTGGGTCTGCAGTTGTGGGACCGCATACATATCTGCTGACCTCATCATATTCAAACATAGTGAAAGTTTAATAAAATGAGGAGAGGAACTCTAAGATGACCACTGTGCTTAATTTAGTAGAGGCATTCAGGTGGCAAGTGGGAACAGAAATCAAACCAAAAGTAGTCAAATGTCAAGCAGCAACTTAATGTGCCAAAAACAAAAGAAAGAATATAAGGAAAATATCAGATGAGAAGGAAAGAAATGTGGAAAATCCATAAATATAGTGGCAGGTATAGAGATCTCCTGGAATAACCTCACATTGCTCAGGATTTGATACTGGAATGGTTAAGGAGAGGTGATCAGAAACCAAAGGATGAACGGTTAATAATGGCAGACGGGAATATTAGACTATGTACATGCTGGTTTACAAAGACCATTGAACATGTGGGAGAAAGAGACAAATGTAGATTCTGTAAAAAAGAATTGGAAACAGCTGCACACCTTGCTGCTGGGTTTGATATACTCATGGCAGAGGGCCTGTACACTGAAAGGTACAATGATGTGGCAAAATTGTTGCAATGGGGATTGTGCAAATGCTACAATATAGAAGTAGCTGATAAGCATTGCAAACATGATTCACAAAGCAATATAGAGAATGATGAAGTATACATCACACGGGATTACCCATTACCAATATTTTAAAAAATAGATTTGAAAAAAAAAAAACAGATATAGTAGCTCATGAAAAAAAAACAAAAGTCACATTGGTCATTGAAATTGCTACACCTAGAGATTATAGTGTCTCTTGTACACAGATACACAGAGTCAGAAAATATCAAGATTTGCAGGCAAAAATGATTGTAATGTGGAAGAAATATATCCAGACAGTTCTGTTAGTTATAGGAGCAATGGGTCTAATAAAAAAGAATTTACAATCATATTTAGATTTGCTACTGATAAGTGCAACTTCACATGAATTAGAGAAGGAGTCAATTTTGGCCAAATTGTGGCTGCTGCAAAGAGCACTTTTGGCTAATATCAAAGATTGAAACAATACCAATCTCATGAACTTTAATTACATCCTGATTTAGGAATGGTATTCATTCCCATCGTGGTATTAGAAACCCAGAAGATTTGGAGAAATGAAAACAACCAATATCCTAACCAAACTGCAAAATAACACTCTTCAACATCATCTGCCTCTTTAATGCTAGGCAAGACTAATGGATAACCAATGCTGATGTAAGTACTCAAGCTCTCCTCTTGGTTAAAAATTTCCCAACAAACAGAAACTTTGCAATTCAAAGGGGAACTTCAACCTTACCCACTGCCCCATTCATTACAAGCACTATTCAAACACAGAGACAATGAATGGAAAACATGAAAAATCTCCCCATCTCCAGAAAGCAAATAAAGCTGCATCCTCCAAAGGAATCTAGCCTAAGAAATCCACAAGAAGACAAAAAACACATGAGCCTTTAGGTTTTACAAGAAGTCATACTTAACAACTAGAAATAATTCTAGAACTTAAGGAATCAATTCATAGGGTATTTTGCATAAATCAATCCTGTAGCTGATAATACAGTACCTTCCACATTAATAATTCTGTCACATATTTCCTTAAAGAATTCTCTTAACTCCCCCAATCATGATGCAGTCATTTCCCATGCCACACAAACACATTTCTGTTTTACTTCAAAGCTGTCACAATAAAAGACGTTAAAAAACTACTTGGTCAAATCCCTTCTGATTCTCCCATAGGTACAGATGGCCTACGCCCTTTATTTATCTCCATCTCCAAACAAACACCTTCTACAAACTCTTAAGCATCTTTACAACTCACACCTTTCCCAAAACATCATGCCTAATCCACAGAAGCACAACATTATAAAATCTAAGCCTAAAGTTCCAAATCATCATTTACAATTGATATCAGGCCTATCTCCATTCTACCAACACTAGGCAAAATACTTCAAAAATGTTCTACTCACAACTCTGTGAATATCTTCACAACAGTAGAGTGTTGCCTTGGAACCAATATGGATTTTTTTTATCCAGAAGAAACACCATGACTGCCTTGAGCACTCTTATAGATATTCACCCAATCATGGAGAAAGGCAGCCTAATAAACTCATGTCTTCATTGAGCACATCAGTTCCTTTGATTTTGTAAACCACCAACTCCTCTATGCTGATGTAAGTACTCAAGCTCTCCCCTTGGTTAAAAATTTCCCAACAAACAGAAATGTTGCAATTCAAAGAGGAACTTCAACCTTACCCACTGCCCCATTCATTACAAGTGTCCCACAGGGATACAAACAATCATGTATACCTTTCTCCTCATTCATAAACAGACTGCCAGCAGAATTGCACATTTATTATTTATTTATTGCATTTGTTAACTGGGAAAATCCACTGGGCCTGGAAAGAGCCCATTTTCAGTGGAGGCCTGTAGAGGTACTTTTCGGTTAAACCCCTACCATTTCTCGCTGCTGTGAAGTGAAGCCGTACCACCTCGTGCTGTTCTTCTTCTGGCATTTGGGTTCAGTATTCAGCTCAGACTAAGGTGATAGAATTCATGGGGAGTCTGTGATTATAACTCATCTCTGGAGCTGAAAGTATGCAGCTTACTCGGGAATAAAGTCACACTGCTCGTGACCGAAGTCAGTCTGCATATTTGCTGTAAGCTGTTAAGCCTACTCACCTATTTGTTTACATATTTGGGTGGTACCGCTGTGGACTTGGGCTCCATAACCCCTGGTATCCAACTCACATTCATCTGCAGGGTGTGGAAATGTAATTAAACAAACTTACTGCCACTACTGATATAGATAGAGTGATTTTTCTGTCCACAGTCATAACATATGAAATTGCTTTCCTGGTATAACGGCAGTCCTGTTTTGTATATGAAACAAAACATGTTAAAAGTAAAGAGCTTTTTCGTTTGACAAAGACTGTGGCTGTTGTCTTACTTATCTAATGAAGGGTATTCTGACAGCAGTGGTGTGACTGTCGCTAGCCAGTCTTTTGAGGAAAGACGGCATTTGGCCATGAGCTGTCAATAAAGTAATGTCATGTTGCCTGTCCTGTTCAAATACTGATCAGTATTTGACGTTCTACTATCATATTAGCAGTCTGACTGGTAGCAGCACACCATGAATACAGATAAGGGGTACTGTGTGCTTGTGTATGACAAACACTTAAATCTAATTTACAGTTGGTAGTAGAAGACACTGAGAAGTGGAAATTGGTGACGACACATCGGCAAAACATAGCAGCACCAAGTGGTAGTTGATTAAAAGAAGACACACAGCAGCGTGAAGTGGTAGGGCTTTAACGGAAAAGTACCCCCGGGGAGAAAAGCTCCACACAATTACATACAAATAAAATATTAATGCACATAAAGAAAATATTTAAACACATAACAGAGAAAAAAACAAAATAAAATCGAGCAGTACGTTTACATTGAATGAAACTGATAATAAAACAACAGTGAAAAGATTGCAATCATTGAAGTAATAAATGGTACATATTCAAATGACAAGAGTGAACTATATATACAAGGTTCATAGTGTGTATTCAAATACCACATGAATGTAATGTATCTGCAGGTTCATAGCTGTGAGGAGTTAAGTACAGTGTAGGAATTGGAGGAGATAGAAGTGTAAAAAGAGGGAAAGGACAGGTTAAAGTGACAGGGAAGCAGTAAGTAGGCAGAGGGAAGGAAGTGATAATTAGAGGTATAACGCCAGGGAGAGAGGTCAGGAGTTGAAGTTCTGTGTTGGGGAGCAGGAACATAACCATTTCGAGGAGAGATGTAGTCTGAGGGATTTTTTAAAGGAGGCTGAATTGCTGATAGTTCTGAGTGAAGGGGGGAGCTTATTCCATGCCTTAGAGACAGTATAGGAATACAACATTTGACTGGCTGAGAGCTTAGATTTTTCTATGGATAGTAACATTTTGTTTTCAGACCTAAGTTGTCAGTTAGGATGATACATGATCAGTGTGGTTGGAGAGGGAAGGGCAGGTTTCTGGGTGGTAGATGTGGTTATAGGCTGTAGTTAATTGTAAAAATGTGAAATGGTTCAGGGATTCTAGCCAATTTAGTTGATGCAGAGAAGAACAGTGATGGGTAGAAAATTTTGCATTTGTAGCAAATTTAGCGACTTTGTTGTAGCAAGAGTCTAGTTTTGTTCTCAAGGAGGACAGTAGATTGATGAGGATAGGAGCACCATATAGAAGTGTTGGTAGCAGGAAGGATGAGGCCAGAGCCTTTTTGGCGGAGAGACTAAGAAAATAGTTGTGCCTATACAGGGCGCCTAGTTTTTGATGGATTTGTTGATGTTACAGTATATCACTATAATCCTATACTCTGATGATATGATGGTCTGCAGGTCTAACTCCTTACATAAAATACCCAAAAAGAACTTGAAGAAGTCCTCTCACAAAGAGCCAGCTAGTTTAGAATACAGCAAATGCTTTGTTCTGGACAGGACTCCTCAATGACCAAATACCATTTGAAATCTCCAAAGGCTTCTGATACTTATGATGTTATCTGGATTAATAGCTTAACTTCCCACACCATGCAGAAGTAAAAAATGAAATGCCAGGATAGGAGAACCGATGAGGAACTTAAAAAGGCAACGAAAAGTATGTGACGGGCAATGTTATTTAACAATTTTTTTTAATGCACTTTGCATTTCTGAAGATGTTTTGGTTTATTTCTTATAAGATGAAAAAACATGGTTGTGAAATATTTTTTGTGCTTAATTTTCTTCATTAAACAGCATTTCTTTTGGTGACACAGCTTGGTTATTCAATTTAAGCATGCTGTTACCAAATTTATATCTTGTGGTGTTGGTGAATTACAATGTAGAAGTAACTAATACCAAATTCAAAACTCTCCTCTGCTTGGCAAGAGAAATCTTATTCTTTCT
>NC_056750.1:598042830-598050330 GCF_019279795.1 Protopterus annectens
TTGAAGTCAATTAATCATCAAATCTTAAAGAGAAACACCATATTTAACCTGATAAGACTTAGAATATATTAAGAAAACACAAGAAATATACTTAAAAAATATGTATGAAAAATATATAAAAAATAATATATAAAAAACACACAAAAGTGTATAGAAATATATAAAAAATGTATAAGTAATATGTATAAATATGTATAAATGTAAAAAACCAATATGCATGTATATAACTATCTAATATTCCTATGTTGTCTCAGTTTTGGTTTTATAGAAGCTCTTTCGAGTCCTAACCCCATGTCTGCTCTTAAAAGAATAATCCATTCACTCTCTTTACTCTCAGTATATGTCCTAATATCACCACCTCTCTTATTCGGAGTAATAATCTCCAAAACCCTAAATAGAAACTTGTGGGTGTTCCCACAAAGAGTTACATGCTTAGCTAATGCGTTATAAGATGAACCTTTCTTAATGTGATATATATGTTCTCTAACTCTGTCTCTAAGTGGGCGATTCGTCTTGCCCACATAAAATGACAGGCAAGATTGACATACCACTAAATATACAACATTTGGGGTCATACAATCAGCCTCTACATTAGTGTTAAAAACAGTCTGTAGGTTGGGATGAAAGAAACAAGTACTGATACCAATATAAGAACAAAAGTTACAACAGCCACATGGTTTAGTGTGGCCATGAATCATTGAATGCCTCTCTAATTTTGGATGACAGAGCATCCTTTTTAAGTTATTTTTGTTCCTATAGAGGAAATGAGGTTCATTTCCTACTATCTCCCTTAAATCTTCGTCCACTTGTAGGATACCCCAATGTTTAGCAATAATCTCCTTGACTCTAAAGTGGTCGGAGACAAACAGTGTTGAAAATTTAACCTGATTATTGACACTTTTTCCTTTTATGGTTCCAATAGAACTGATAGGTCCAAAATATCGTGTTGCCACTGTGGAGCGCAATTGATGTACTTCATCTATATGCTGGTTAACCTCATCGATCTTATACCCCATATGTGTTAACCTCTCTCTCAAATCATCTAGCTCAGCTGTAAAACCACTATCCATGGGATTTAGCCTGGAGGCTCTGATCGCTTGGCCCTTTATAATGTTCCTAAAAATGAATGGTGGGTGCACGCTTGACCTCATGAGTAATGAATTGGAGTAACAAGTTTTTCTATATACACCCGTATTTATCAGGCCATTAGATAGCTTTTCAATATATAGATCTAGGAATTCAATCTTATGTGTTGAAAAGTGCATAGTGAATTGTAGACACTTCGTCAAATTATTCATAATAAGTAACATAGATTGAAGTTCTACTTCTGTACCTCTCCAAAGAACAAAAAGATCATCGACAAAGCGTCGATAAAAAATAACATGTTCTTTAAATAGAGTTTCACAGAATAGTACATGCTCTTCCCAGTATACCAAGAACATATTGGCGTAGCTGTTGGCACATGGTGTGCCCATCGCTATCTCGTTCTATAGATGGTGTCATTAAACATAAATAAATTGTTCTCCAAGACCAACTCCAGGAAGTGCACTATCAAATCTATCATGACATTGGTGTAATCACTATGTTCTTTCAGATGCTCTGTAACATACAATAGGCCTAATCCATTGGGAATAACTGTAAATAGTGACTGTACGTCAAAAGTGACGAAGAGAAAGTCAGACATATCATCATCTTGTCCAATATTCTCATATAACTCTATCAGAAACTGTTTAGAATCTCTCAAAACAAAAGAGTTCCCATTTAGGGCATGCTTTAAGTGTCGCTCTATGTAGGCAGATAAATGTTCAGTTATCCATCCACGGCCCGAAACTATGGGTCTCATGGGTGGGTCACTGACATTTCTATGTATTTTGGGTAACCCATTGATAATGGGAATAAGCGGTGTCTTGATATTCAAATAATCATAAAGTTCCTTATCTATCAGCTTACTCTTAAAAATGTCTAACAGGGTATCATTGACATGTCTGATAATATCATAGACAGTGTCCATGGTGATAGCTTGGTAGAAGTCATCACACAACATATATTCCATAGAAGTACAATAGTGTGATGTATCCATCACTACAATACGGCCGCCATTGTCGGCGGGCCTAATCACAATGGTAGAATTATTCTGCAATTTCTTTAGACTCTGTCTTTCATGCCATGTAAGATTATCACCTTTCATGGATTTGCTATTTTTATTGCAATCATCATAATATTTATATAGCTCATCTTCCGTCAATTTTAAAAAAGCCTCCAAGAGAGGATGATGCATAGGTACATATTCACTCAGATTTCTAAAAGAGGAACACCTATTATTACTTGGCTCACTCTTTGAGTTCTTGAATATGAATTTTAACATAACATTTCTACAAAATAACTTTAAGTCCATGGTCACATATAAAACTGCTAAGTAAAGGGCTTAATTTTATTCCTAGGAGTAGAAGTAGGTTGGTTGATTGACTTAAAGTTATTTTGTAGAAATGTTATGTTAAAATTCATATTCAAGAACTCAAAGAGTGAGCCAAGTAATAATAGGTGTTCCTCTTTTAGAAATCTGAGTGAATATGTACCAATGCATCATCCTCTCTTGGAGGCTTTTTTAAAATTGATGGAAGATGAGCTATATAAATATTATGATGATTGCAATAAAAATAGCAAATCCATGAAAGGTGATAATCTTACATGGCATGAAAGACAGAGTCTAAAGAAATTGCAGAATAATTCTACCATTGTGATTAGGCCCGCTGACAAGGGCAGCCGTATTGTAGTGATGGATACATCACACTATTGTACTTCTATGGAATATATGTTGTGTGATGACTTCTGCCAAGCTATCACCATGGACACCGTCTATGATATTATCAGACATGTCAATGATACCCTGTTAGACATTTTTAAGAGTAAGTTGATAGATAAGGAGCTTTATGATTATTTGAATATCAAGACACCGCTTATTCCCATTATCAATGGGTTACCCAAAATACATAAAAATGTCAGTGACCCACCCATGAGACCCATAGTTTCGGGCCGTGGATGGATAACTGAACATTTATCTGTCTACACAGAGCGACACTTAAAGCAGGCCCTAAATGGGAACTCTTTTGTTTTGAGAGATTCTAAACAGTTTCTGATAGAGTTATATGAGAATATTGGACAAGATGATGATATGTCTGACTTTCTCTTCGTCACTTTTGACGTACAGTCACTATTTACAGTTATTCCCAATGGATTAGGCCTATTGTATGTTACAGAGTATCTGAAAGAACATAGTGATTACACCAATGTCATGATAGATTTGATAGTGCACTTCCTGGAGTTGGTCTTGGAGAACAATTTATTTATGTTTAATGACACCATCTATAGGCAACGAGATGGCATAGCGATGGGCACACCATGTGCCAACAGCTACGCCAATATGTTCTTGGCATACTGGGAAGAGCATGTACTATTCTGTGAAACTCTATTTAAAGAACATGTTATTTTTTATCGACGCTTTGTCGATGATCTTTTTGTTCTATGGAGAGGTACAGAAGTAGAACTTCAATCTATGTTACTTATTATGAATAATTTGACGAAGTGTCTACAATTCACTATGCACTTTTCAACACATAAGATTGAATTCCTAGATCTATATATTGAAAAGCTATCTAATGGCCTGATAAATACGGGTGTATATAGAAAAACTTGTTACTCCAATTCATTACTCATGAGGTCAAGCTTGCACCCACCATTCATTTTTAGGAACATTATAAAGGGCCAAGCGATCAGAGCCTCCAGGCTAAATCCCATGGATAGTGGTTTTACAGCTGAGCTAGATGATTTGAGAGAGAGGTTAACACATAGAGGGTATAAGATTGATGAGGTTAACCAGCATATAGATGAAGTACATCAATTGCGCCCTACAGTGGCAACACCATATTTTGGTCTTATCAGTTCTATTGGAACCATAAAAGGAAAAAGTGTCAACAATCAGGTTAAATTTTCGACACTGTTTGTCTCCGACCACTTTAAAGTCAAGGAGATTATTGCTAAACATTGGGGTATCCTACAAGTGGACGAAGATTTAAGGGAGATAGTAGGAAATTAACCAAATTTCCTCTATAGGAACAAGAATAACTTAAAAAGGATGCTCTGTCATCCAAAATTAGAGAGGCATTCAATGATTCATGGCCACACTAAACCATGTGGCCGTTGTAACTTTTGTTCTTATATTGATATCAGTACTTGTTTCTTTCATCCCAACCTACAGACTGTTTTTAACACTAATGTAGAGGCTGATTGTATGACCCCAAATGTTGTATATTTAGCGGTATGTCAGTCTTGCCTGTCATTTTATGTGGGAAGACAAATCGCCCACTTAGAGACAGAGTTAGAGAACATATATATCACATCAAGAAAGGTTCATCTTATAACGCATTAGCTAAGCATGTAACTCTTTGTGGGAACACCCACAAGTTTCTATTTAGGGTTTTGGAGAGTATTACTCCGAATAAGAGAGGTGGTGATATTAGGACATATACTGAGAGTAAAGAGAGTGAATGGATTATTCTTTTAAGAGCAGACAGGGGGTTAGGACTCAATGAAAGAGCTTCTATAAAACCAAAACTGAGACAACGTAGGAATGTTAGATAGTTATATACATGCATATTGGTTTTTTACATTTATACATATTTATACATATTACTTATACATTTTTTATATATTTCTATACACTTTTGTGTGTTTTTTATATATTATTTTTTATATATTTTTCATACATATTTTTTAAGTATATTTCTTGTGTTTTCTTAATATATTCTAAGTCTTATCAGGTTAAATATGGTGTTTCTCTTTAAGATTTGATGATTAATTGACTTCAAGTGTGTATATATACCCCTGTTCATGTTAATCCACTTTGTTTAGACCTGAGGAAGCTTATATAGTGAAAACGCTTATCTGTGGATATCCACTGGAATAAATTCGTTTGTATTAATTTTGGACTCACTGTAAGATTCATTGACACTTGCTTTGCCTACATCCCAATACGTTTTTGTTTATTCTATACAATGATGCATAATTGTTGGCTCCTAGTTTCTGTTGATTTTTTTCCTGTTAGCTTGTTTGTTCTTTCCATACTGCAGATTAGAGTCCAGTAATAAAACTTTTTAAATCATTCTCCTCATTTGTTGACTGTCCCATGGAAGAACATCATGCACTAAGATTCAAAATGAATGGCCATGTAAGTAGAAACTAACATGGAGTGGTTAAAGACACAAGATGTGCTGCACATTCGTGGGGAACATTTATTATATGGACTGTGGATTTAAAGATCTTGGTAGAAATGAGATGTTCTCCAAAAAATTCAATAAAGCATCAGGTACTTAATAAAGTGGTCTTGAGGAGTGAGGAGAAACTTGAAAAGTTTAGAAAAGACAGCAGGAACCGTAGTTCCTGTGGAAGAGATTTCTGTAGCAAATGTCAAGCAACAGTTGCATATGTTAACAAAAGCTTTACAGAAGTTTGGGGCATATAAGACTTTGCCAAAACTTTGTGATCTGGTTGACCACCATGCTAGAATGGGAGGATTTGGATTTAGATCCCTGTAAGCTTGTGGTTACAGATATAAAACAGATTTTGAATGCCACTATTACTAATATTATTCAGTGTCATAAAACATATAACAGTGCCAGATGTGCCAGGCAGGGCAGGACAGCTAAGGCAACCAAAACCAGGCAAAAGTAAAGGTATAGGCTGAGAAAATAAAGAATCATCTGTAGTAGCTGCCACCATGGTGGTTGAAAGAGGCAAGCTACTAAAAGTGTCTCAAAGTGGAATCGAACTGGGTCACCATTTCAGAATTTGCTCAGTTTTGAGCAGTGGGCTAATGAAATCCAATTTGGTGGTAATAGAAATGATTTACAAGGCTCCGTACTGAAATATCAGTGTTCAAACTGCTCATTTTTGACATGCTGAAAAGAACAAGATAGAAAATGGTTTCACTGGCAAAGTCTATTCATAACCTTTGTTATCATAATATTGTGAAGCAGAGTCTCCTTCTGTTTGATGGCTCACTTTTTGTAAGACAAACTTTTGCATTTCCCCTTTAGCTTGTTCTACTACTAAAAATGTATTTGATCCTCCAGAAAAAAATATGTTGAAGACAGATGGGTACAGCAGCTTGAATCTCACACCTGCCTCTCGACATTCCCTGACTACTAAGATAAATTTGCTTCTCTTCTGTCTGGTGTACGTTGAATGATCATTTCCCACAAACACTTTACTGTCTCCCATTTTTAGCAACAACAGAAAAGAAATAAACAGTGTTAATTATTAAACACTGTCAACATAGAACAGATAAAACAGAAATAATTGTTCCATATTGATCAGTGTGTAAACTGGTCCTGAAGTGAAACTGATAATGTGCCATTTTTCAGTTTCAATATGGGCCAGTGAGTGTTTTGGAAGAATAGTCTATGCACATGAAGATTTTTTTTTTTTTGCAGGGGCCAAGCACCCATTAGATATTCTAAATTAATCCTCACAGTTTAACTGAACGAACATAAAAAAAGCTATTAACAGCTCAGAATGCTAGGTTTTCAAGCACAAAGCTATAGCAAATGTGGGATAAAGGAGGAAGCTGCCTTTGGCTCAAAAACTTGTTGAGCACAGTCACGTCTGCAGAAGAGGTGCTGACTGGTCCTTGTAAGCAGTCATCATTAATCATTTAAACAGATACATAACAACTCTTTGCTTACTTGCAGAACATTTTTCAGTGTAAATGGCAGTCAGTGAATAGTAGCACTGAGATACTGTAGTCTGTGTAGCAGTTTTGCAAATGCAAAGCTTTTTTTTTTTTTCTTTTTTGGTATTTATGTCTGAGAGGAGGACATTTTTCTTTTCAACCAGAGCTTCAAACTGTGAGAAATCAAACAGAGGCATTACCCAGGTGCCAACTGACTTTGCTACATCTTTGCCATCAGACACTTTACCTAAAGTATTGTGCATCTAAAACAGGAATATGGTACTATTCACCTAAGACTATTCTTCTATAAAAATACAGCATTAGAACAGGAGATGTTAGGCACGAGAGTGTTGCAGAACTGAAATGGCTAAATTAAAAGCTAACTGAAAGTGGGCCTAACCGCGTAGTTATATGTAGCAGGAGTATGACTGCAGAGGCTTGCCCAGCAAATAACTTTAGCATTGCATGAGATTCATTCAGATACTGGTCTTTAGAGGAATGATACGTGGTAACCAGACTGTGTGAGGTTGGTCTGCTAGGCTGAATTAATTCTGTTATTGGTTTTAGACATGGAAAGATAATACCTCCAGAATCATGATAGCTAAATACTGCATACTACCCATAAGTGCTACAGTCAACTATGTGATTTGTTTCAGTGGTCACCTTATTAAAATCTCTATGGAAATTATCATTTTATTAAGTTTATTTAATTCTTGTATATGTCCACTGAGACCAGATGTACATCTTTCACAGAAGACTTTGAAACAATGCAA